>NC_080172.1:66237748-66537748 GCF_950295315.1 Erinaceus europaeus | reverse complement strand
ATTCTCCTAGCCTCTGTCTCTAATCCTGCTGACTTTCATTCCCTAACCCATGTTAATCTTAAAGGTCTTCGAGCTCGATTTCCTGATATTCCTCTGCCACAGTTAAAACGTATTCTTGCTACATGTTCCTCCTGTGCAGGTCTAATCAAAACACCTGCTATTCAGACTCTGGGGGTTAATCCTCGAGGTTTAAAAGCCAACGCTCTTTGGCAAATTGATGTTACCCACATACCTAACTTTGGCAAACAAAAATATGTGTTCGTCTCAATTGATACCTTCTCTAAGTTTATGTGGGCTACAGCTCAGACTGGAGAAAACTCAAAAAAGCTTATAAGCCATATGCTCTCCTGTTTTGCTGTAATGGGCTTACCTCTTCAACTTAAAACGGATAATGGACCTGCTTTTACCAGCAAACAATTTAAAGATTTTTGTTCCCTCTGGAACATTACTCATACTACAGGCATTCCGTATAATCCACAGGGACAAGACATTGTTGAGAGGGCCCATCAAACTCTTAAGGCTCAATTAAATAAAGAAAAAGGGGAAATGTACCCCCCTAATATCCAGCTGGCAAAAGCCTTAACTACATTAAATCTCTTTAATATTTACAAAAACTCCGACCAACCTCCTATAATTCTTCATTGGCAAACACCACCCACCCTCCCAGCTATTAAAGTCAAATGGAAAGACCCACTTGATAAAATTTGGAAAGGACCTGACCCCCTGTTGTCTATGGGGAGGGGTTTCGCATGTATTTTTCCACAAAATTACTCCAAGCCTGTTTGGGTTCCTGCCCGCCATGTCCGGCAATACCCACATGATGGTGCTGATATCCCTGAAGAACAAGAAACACTGCAAGAAGACTGGCTGCAAGAGGACTGGCTACAGGATGCACCCCAGGATCCATAATACAGCATGGCAGAATCAAAAAAAAAAAATCTGATTCACAGAACTCTCCCCCCCCCCCCGAATGAATGTCTTATGCTATGACTGGCCAGTTGTGTTTTGTGAGTGAGTGAGTGAAAAAAAAAATTGAGTGAGTTGAGTGACCAAAATTTTTGTATGACCCATTGTGTTCAGAGTACTCTGAAAGTTAACTGACTTTATATCAAACGGCTGGACGCAGCCATGGTTTCTGGAGACGTCCAGAAACAGTCCATAAATTATTCATTCCCCCTTTTGATTTCTTTTTTAAGTCTTGATACCAATATGAAATGTTTAGTCTTAAACTGTGTGAGTAAAGATGGTTCAACTATGACAGTAGTTCTAAATTCACATTTGAAATGATATATCTTATTTACAAGTTTTTCTCCTCCTGTGTGTTATAAACTATATGTTTAATATGCTTGTTTCAAGTTTGGTAAACATTAACTTAACAGTTAAATTGTAACTTCGAAGTTACATTTTTACGAGAAGAGGTAAAATCAATTCATTTAAGTAACTGAGTGTTTAAGGTAAAACTCTAAATATTAAATGTGACAATTCTTCATCTCCTAAGTTAAAATACAGATTCTCTATACAGGACATTTTTGGAGGGCCCCCAAAAATGTCCTGTAAGCTATCTTGTGGAAATTAATCCACAACAAATTTGGCATCAATCTGATATTGTAAATGTACCAAAAAAAAAATTGTCACTAAAATGTGTTAACTCTAGTAACCTGAGTTTGCTTAAAAACCCAATGTAAAAATAGTCAAGAATCAATATATGTAACTTAAACTCGGTATGAAAACTTTGCTATATAAAGACTGCTACATGAGGTCACGTAAGATGACCTTTACACAAAATTATAAAGATACCTAAACCAGTTATAATCATTGAGTTATCAATTGTAGTAAACTTCTAATTTGTTACAAAGTTTTTTCATAAGTAATTGACTACAGCTATGACAAGCCTTCGCATAAAGAAGCATCTGCTCATATAGAATCCCCAGAAATCCATCTTGGACCCCTGACCTCTGACATCACCCACAATTACAGCCATCCCCAGAAACCCATGATGTGACCTGACACGATCTGGAGAACCTGATTCACAGACTCCGAAGGACAAGACTTTCCTACTGCCTTTCTCTCAACCATCGGTGTCTGCTCTTCCTGCTTCTGTTTCGCCCATCATGTTTTGGCAGTTCCAGGTCACTCTCTACAGAGAAGAAAAGTTCCGGTGGCCGTCCTCCTCCATCAAGATAGACGTGTGGCATTTATTTCCTGGCCGTTGACATTGGACTGATGCTTCTATAGAACTTGCTGGACACTCCTTTTATACTCCTGGACTTCTTGAAGAATGACTGTAGCAGGCTGACTCGGGATTTTGCAATGCCAGATCACCCCTCTAGCCCCTCGGCTTATCAGGCCCCCACTCCTCCACCCATCAGGCTCACTCTGTCTCTTGCTACTCTTACTTATCCCTCCGTCTTGTGCTAGTTCTTTTTAAAGACACTTACACACTATCATTCTGCTTTCTTCCCAACAGGTTTCCGTTCACCCCTACACTGCTATTCCCCTGACAGAGATGAAGCCTTTTACAGACATTGACCCAGTTATATATGGCCATTAAGTAAGAGGAAGATGTTGGGGAATTGTGAGGATATGGTTGAACTTGGAAGGGCTTGAGCCTGAGGGGTGTGTCAATCCTGTTAGTCTCTCTCTCCACAGAGAGGTTGAGCAAGGAGGGACAGTAGAACCCCAAAAAAAGGTGTGCCTCTTATCAGTCTCTCTGCCTCACAAAGTGCCCCACACTCCTGATACTATGGCAAAAAGTTAAAAAGAAAGGGGGAGATGTTGGGTAGTTGCCATCTCCCCCTGGCTTCTTCTTATCCATATGCCTATATAGGGATTTACTGATCCAAAGGTTTGGTCTATTTACATAAATCACTTTTACATAAAGCACTCCAGGGCATTGGTGGTTCAGTTATAGGATTCTCGCCTGTTCCGCCCCCTCCTTGTCACACTCTGATTTTCACCAGTCACTTTTCTCTCCACCCTCTCTATATCACATCCTGTTTCCACCCTACTTGGAGAGTATAAAAACAGCTGCTCTTCTGATTAAAGACACTTGGAAATTGCTTTCCGGCTCCGAGAGTTCCAGAGTGTATCTCCTGCGGAAGTTGGTGCAGCACGCGTTCCTGATCCCTCTCCCACACAGCAGCCTAGATCAGCTCCAGTTGAGTTCTCTCCAACCCAGAGAGCACCGGCTCGGGAAGAAGTACCCTCAGGCTATCCCAGCATTCTTCTGCATGTTTCAACCCATTGTTTCCAACACCATTTGTTGAAGAGACTCTGCTTTCCCCATGTAATAGTCTGGGCCCCTTTGTCAAAGATTAGATGTCCATAGGTGTGGGGCCTCATTTCTGGGGTCTCAATTCTATTCCACTGGTCAGTGTGTCTGTTCATGTTCCAGTACCAAGCAGTTTTGATGACAATGGCCCTATAATACAGTTTGAGATCTGGCAGTGTGATGCCTCCGGTTCTGTTCTTTTTTCTCAAGATTGTTTTGGCAATTCTAGGTCTTTTCTGGTTCCAGATAAACATTTGTAGCATTTGTTTTATTCTCCTAAAAAATGTGCTTGGGATCTTGATGGGGATAGCATTAAATTTGTAGATGGCTCTGGGTAATATATTCATTTTGATGATGTTAATTCTTCCAACCCATGAGCATGGAATATCTTTCCACTTCTTTGTGTCTTTTTCAATTTCTTTGAGTAGTGACTCATAATTTTCAGTATACAATTCTTTCACTTCTTTGATTAGGTTTATTCCTAGATATTTTATTGTTTTTGTTGCTATAGAAAAAGGAACTGATTTCTGGATTTCAATTTCTTCTAACTTAGTGTTTGCATAGAGGAATGCCACTGACTTTTGAATGTTAATTTTATAGCCTGACACATTACTGTATTGCCTGATGATTTCCAAAAGCTTCTTGCTAGATTCCTTAGGTTTTTCCATGTATACTATCATGTCATCTGCAAATAAGGAGAGTTTGACTTCTTCTCTTCCAATCTGTATTCCTTTAATTCCTTGCTCCTGCCTGATTGCTATGGCAAGAACTTCCAACACTATGTTGAATAGTAATGGTGATAGTGGGCAGCCCTGTCTAGTACCTGATCTGAGGGGAAATGCTTCCAGTTTTTCACCATTGAGTATGATGTTGGCTGTAGGTTTGCTATATATAGACTCCACTATCTTCAGGAATTTTCCATCTATTCCTATTTTTTGTAGTGTTTTGATCATAAAGGGATGTTGTATTTTGTCAAAGGCTTTCTCTGCATCTATTGATATGACCATGTGGTTTTTGGTCTTACTTTTGTTGATGTGGTGGATCACATTGATTGATTTACGTATATTATACCAACCTTGCATGCCTGGGATAAACCCCACTTGGTCATGATGAACAATCTTTTTGATATACTGCTGTATCCGGTTGGCTAGAATTTTGTTCAATATTTTCGCATCTATGTTCATCAGAGATATTGGTCTGTAGTTTTCTTTTTTGGTTGTGTCCCTGTCTGCTTTTGGTATCAGGGTGATGTTGGCTTCATAGAAGCTGGCAGGGAGTATTCCAGTGTCTTCAATCTTCTGGAAGACTTTTAAAAGTAGAGGTATTAGTTCTTCTTTGAAAGTTTTGTAGAATTCATTTGTAAAACCATCTGGTCCAGGACTTTTATTTTTGGGAAGATTTTTGATAACTGTTTCAATTTCATTAGCTGTGATGGGACTGTTCATGTTGTCCACTTCCTCTTTACTTAGTTTTGGAAGTTGGTAGGTATCTAGGAAATCATTCATTTCTTCCAGGTTCTCTAACTTGGTGGCATATAGTTGTTCATAGAAGCCTCGCATGATATGTTGAATTTCTGCAGTGTCTGTTGTGATATCTCCTCTTTCATTTACTATCCGATTTATTTGGGTCTTCTCCCTTTTTTGTTTTGTGAGTCTGGCTAAATGTTTGTCAATTTTGTTTACTCTTTCGAAGAACCAACATTTACTTTCATTGATCTTTTGTATGGTTTTCCTATTCTCAATGTTATTTATTTCTGCCCTAACTTTAGTAATTTCTGTCCTTCTGGTTGCTTTAGGGTTCCTTTGTTGTTCTTCTTCTAGGTCTTTAAGATGTGCAATCAGGCTGTTTATTTGTGCCTTTTCTTGTTTCCTAATGTGTGCTTGTATAGCTATGAACTTCCCTCTTAGGACTGCTTTAGCTGTGTCCCAAATATTTTGATAGCTTGTGTCGTCATTTTCATTGAACTCTCGAAACATTTTGATTTCTTCCTTGATTTCCTCTTTGACCCAGAAGTTGTTAAGAAGTGTACTGTTGAGCTTCCACATTTTGGCACTGTTACTAATCTTTTCTTGATTGTTAAGTGTTAGTTTCATTCCACTGTGGTCTGAGAAGATACTTGGGATGATTTCAGTGCTCTTGAATAGGCTGATGCTGTCTTTGTGGCCTAACATATGGTCTATCCTTGAGAATGATCCATGTGGATTTGAGTAAAATGTGTATTCCAGTTTCTTGGGATGAATGACTCTGAAAATGTCCAATAGTTCTAGTTTATCTATCTCTTCATTTAGCTCCCTTATGTCTTTACTGATTTTCTTCCTGGATGATCTGTCAAGTTGAGATAGTGGGGTGTTGAAGTCCCCTACTATGATTGTGTTACTGTTAATATATTGCTGTAGCTCTTTCAGTAGAAGTTTGATGTATTTAGATGGCTTCTCATTGGGTGCATAGATATTAATAATTGTTAAGTCCTCTTGATTGACTGATCCTCTGAGCATTAAGTAGTGTCCATTCCTATCTTTTTTAATCTTATGTATTTTAAAGTCTATCATGTCAGATATGAGAATAGCTGTTCCTGCCCTTTTTTGTGGGCCATTGGCTTGAATGATAGTTTTCCATCCTTTCACTTTAAGTCTGTGTTTGTCTTGTTGAGTTAGGTGAGTTTCCTGTAGACAACATATTGTTGGGTTGTGTTTTCTGATCCATCTTCCTACTCTGTGTCTTTTAATAGGTGAATTCAGGCCATTCACATTTATTGATATCAAAGATTGAAGATATTTTAACGCCATTCTTGTAGAGTTTTAGAGTGTTTTGATATATGTTCTATTTGTGGTGGTCTGGTTGTTTATAGGAAACCTTTCAGAACTTCTTTCAAGGCAGGCTTGGTGATGGTTGCTTCCTTCAACTGTTGCTTGTCTGAGAAGGTTTTGATGCTTCCATCTAGTCTGAATGATAATCTAGCAGGATATAGTATTCTTGGCTGAAAGCCTTTCTCATTGAGCACTCGATAGATATCTTGCCATTCTCTTCTGGCCTGTAGTGTTTGTATGGAGAAGTCTGCTGCTAATCTTATGGGTTTTCCTTTGTAGGTGACTCTTTGTTTTTCTCTTGCAGCCTTGAGGATCCTTTCTTTATCCTTATTCCTTTCCAATCTAAGTATGACATGTCTTGGTGTCTTTAGGTCTGGGTTAATTCTGTTTGGGACCTTCTGGGCTTCTTGAATCTTTATGTCTTTGGTGTTGTCTAGACTAGAGAAATTTTCAGCTATTATGGCCTGGAGAATGCTTTCTTCCTCCCCTTCTCTTTCTTCCTCTGGTAAGCCAATAATGCGTATATTGTTTCTTTTGAAGTCATCCCATAGGACTCTGTTGTTGTTTTCAGCATCTCTTAATCTCTTTTTGAGATCTCTTACTTCTTCTTTAGTTGTCTCTAATTCATCCTCAATCTTGCTAATTCTGTCTTCAGCCTCATTGATTCTATTCTCTCTGCCCACTACTGCTTTCTGGAGTTCATCTATTTTGTTGCCCTCCTCTGATACTGTTTTAGCTTGTTCAGCTAGTTGCCTTCTTAGCTCAGCAATTTCAGCTTTCAGCTCTCCAATAACCATGAGATTATTAGAATTTTCTTCCATATTCTCATTTGTTGTTCCTGCAGTTCTGATTACAATTTTTTCAAATTCTTTACTCACTCCTGTTATTATTTCCTTAGCTAATGTTTGGATGTTGAACTCGTTGTTTTGTGCTTCGCCCTCTGGAGGACTTTTAGCTGGACTCTTGTCCTGGTTCGAGTCTCCATTATTTTTTCTTGTTGTTTTAACCATTTTATATAAGTTAACAGTTTTTTCAATCCCCGAGTTGGAGTTCAGTGGTGTAAAAGCCTTTTTTTTTTTTCCCCTGTAGGCTATGGTAGCCTGAGGGCTTTTAAACTATCAATAGGCTTCTTGGCTTAATCAATGACTCCTGACCAAGAGATAAAGCAGGGTGTGGCAGAGATAATCCAGTGGTTATGCAAAGAGACTTTCACAGCCCTTCAGCTATGCCACCGAGGTATAGGTCTTCTCCTGAGTTTCCCGGTTAGATCTCTGTGCCCTGGTGTCCCTCCCTGTTGCTGCTCCAGATTCTGAGGGTAGTAGCAATGGAGACTCAGAGTTGTACTTGGTGAGTCTCTGGGGAGTCCTTTCCTCCCTTCAGCTGTCCCCTTGTTGGTGGAGCAGACTGGAGGTGGTGTCTCCACTGACAGACTGTCGAACTGTTAGCAGTCACTTAATCTCTCCTTAGGCCCCTCTCTCCTCTCTGTCACCAGCCACGCGTGTTTGTACTCACGGGTGATTTACTGGGTTTCTGTGGTCATTCTAGTCCTGTCTTGTTTCGGTCCGGGTGGTCTCCTTTGGTATTCCTAGTTGATCCGGGAGAGGAGAGGAGAGGAGAGAAAGCGATCTGCTGCTCGTAGCTCCGCCTCCGGAAGTCCACTTTGCCAAATTTGTAAAATGTTCTGTTGCACATGACCATGAGAAACACACGACACATTCTTGGGCCTCAGTTAACCCCTCTGTATAGTGAGGGACTGGCTTTCGCAGTCAAGTGGAGCACCAGTAACTTGGTCAAAGAAGCCAAGGATTCCTGGGGGGTAGAGACTTGAAGGAGCCCGAGTAGGGATGGCTGCCTAATTTCATCCTGGTTTTCATGCCAACAGTTGCCCTTGGTGCAGCCTGACCTGCATGGTTCTGCAAGAGTCTGTGTTTGGAAGAGGATCCTGCTGGTTACATCAACACTAATATTTGAGATCCCATCTAGCTCAAGCCTGTGCCAGTCTGCTGCTCTCAGTGCTGCTGGGAGTGCCAGAAGGCCTCTTTTACTTTGTGGGTCAGGGAGTCACAGGTACCTCAGGGCCTCTATATGCTGCACTTAATGAACAGCTGGTGCTCTTTATATTTTTTAATTAATGATTTATTTACTTGAGAGGAGAAAGAAGCAGAATATCACTCTGGGACATGTGATGCTGGGGATTGAACTTGAGATTCATGCATGAGAGTCCAGTACTTTATTCATTGTGCCACCTCCCAGGCTGCAGCTGATGCTATTTATTATTATTATCTTTATTTATTTATTGAATAGAGACAGTCAGAAATCAAGTGGAAGGGAGAGACAGAGAGGGAAAGAGACAGAAAGACACCTGCAACCCTGCTTCACCACTGGCAAAGCTTTCCCCCTGCAGCTGGGGACCAGAGGCTTGAATCTGGGTCCTTGCACATTGCAATATGTGCGCTCAATCAGGCGCGCCACCAGCTAGCCCCGCTGATGCTCTTTAATGGGTGTTATAATGCCCTGTCAGAAATGTGGTTTATTTAATTTAATTTTACTTTTCTCACCTTGGTTATTTCTGGATTTTGGTGCTTGCACGACAAATCCACTGTTCCTGGTGGCCCTCTATTCTTTTCTTTCTTTCTTTCTTTCTTTCTTTCTTTCTTTCTTTCTTTCTTTCTATCTTCCTTCCTTTCTTTCTTTCTTTCTTTCTTTCTTTCTATTTTCCTTCCTTTCTTCCTTTCTTTCTTTCTTTCTTTCTTTCTTTCTTTCTCTTCTTTCTTTTACTTGATAGAGCAGAAATTGAGAGGGAAGGAGGAGACAGAGAAAGAAAGAGAAACAGAGACACTTATAGTACTGCTTCACTATGAAGCCTCCTCCCTGTGGATGAGGACAGGGGAGTTTGAACCTGGGTCCTAGTACATAGTAACATTTGTACTTAACCAGGTGTGCCACTATCTGGCCCCCAGAAACCTGATTTTAGTAACATGATTTTCTCGGGCTGGGCAGCTGCACTGTGACCTTGGAGAGGAATTACATCCTGAGTCTAGCGAGTGGGACAAACAAGGACAAAGCCCAGATCTGTTCTTCATCACCCAGGACCAGCTGGAATCCCTTGTAGCCAGGCTGGCAGCTGAGAGGGATCACTTGGCCACCAGGAAACCTCCCCAGCTGGGACCTTTCTGAGAATCTGTGCCAGAGTAAAGCCATCTGTGAGTCATCACACTGGGGAAAACCCAGCTGCAGTTCTAGTTCCAGCCCGGTGGCCCCGGGGAAGGGCCCCAAGGCAGAGTGAGGGGAGACCATAGGCCACTTGGCTTTGCTTGGTGTCCAAAGCAGGTGACCAGATTTGCATTTTCCTACTCACAAGGGAAATTGGGGGATGGGGCTAGCACCTGTGGTGACTTGCCTTCATGGCAGGTGGAGAAACCACAGCTGTTGAGAGTGAGGACTTCATCAAAGCCCCCCCCCCCCCCGATCCAGCTCTCAGACCCTCTAGATTTCTGCTTTAGACTCACCACTCTCCTCTCCCTTTCCCGCTAAACCCAAAGCTACAGCCAGGTGTTTAGTCTGTGTGCCATGTGTTCTGGAGAGTGGGTATCAGGAAATGAGGAATCTTAGAAAGAAAAGGTAGTTTGCTGGGAACATAGGGCTTGTGCAGGTGGGGTGCCCCCAGAGATAACCCTAGTGGCAAAAAAATCCAGGGGAGGGGACTAAATGGAGGGCTGGGGAGATGGCATAATGGTTAAATAAAAGGCTTTCATGCCTGAGGCTGTGACATCCTAGGCTCAATCCCCAGTACCACCAAAAACCCAGAGTTGAGCAGTGCTCTGTGTGCCTCATTAAAATAAAATAAATTAAAAAATTGAAAATTTTGAAAAATGAAATGAAGTAAGATGTTGTAATCTAGGAGGCTGGGCAGTATCGCAGCAAGTTAAGCACACATGGTGCAAAGCACAAGCATGGGCTTAAGGATCCCTGTTGGAGACCTCAGCTCCTCACCTGCAGGGGGTCGCTTCATGGGTGGTGAAGCAGGTCTGCAGGTGTCTATCTTTCTCTCCTCTCTCTGTCTTCCCCTCCTCTCTCAATTTCTTTTTGTCATATCCAACAACAATAACAACAATGACAGCAATAACAACAACAACAACAATAACAACAACGATAAACAACAAGGGCAACAAAAGGGAAAAGGTGGCCTCCAGGAGCAGTGGATTCGTAGTGCAGGCACCGAGTCCCAGCAATAACCCTGGAGGCAAAAAAAAAAAAGATGTTGTAATTTTAGACAAGTGAGTCACCTCACTAAGCTACAGTGTCCTTATCTGAATCTGGGAATCCTGAACTGGTAGGTCTGGGGTGGTCATGGTAAATTGCCAGCATGGAATTATAGCACAGGATGAGAGAGCTCATGGGCTCTGAGCTGCTGGGAAGTTGTCCAGCAATAAAGGTGACAGTCTCACAAAAGCTTGAAGTCTCCACCAAAACCACCAGGCTTTCAGAAACAAGGGACTGTCAAAGAGGGCTAATAAGGGGTGGGCAGTAGAACAGCGTGTTAAGCACACATAGTGCAAAGCACATGGACCTGTGTAAGGGTTCCGGTGAAGCAGGTCTGCAGGTGTCTATCTTTCTGTCTTCTCCTCCTCTCTCGATGTCTTTGTCCTATTCAACAACAACAGCAGCATTGATAACAATAATAACAACAACAAGGGCAATAAAAATGGGAAAAATGGCCTCCAGGAGTAGTGGATTTTTAGTATGGGTACTGAGCCCATACTAAAAATAAAAAAAAATAAAAATAAAGAGGGCTAAGCCCCTAGGACCTTGCAATAATGGCCAGGAGCTATTTCTCTTTGAGCCTTTTTCAATGGCTAAGCCCAAACTATTGGGCTAGGACTGTTCTTGGACTATTCAGAATCTGATTGCATCTAGAAGGGAATGTGGGGGTTTGTACAGAATGAGCCTGAAAATACCTTGTACCCACTCAGAATGGGTGGGATGTGTGCTCCAGCCCTGACTGGATGAGAGGTGGGAGCATGCCCCCTGCCACTTGCTTTCCTGTGGCAGGTTTTCTGTGTGTTCTCTGGCAGTTCTTTCTCTTTACCTGGCAGCTATGGGCTTATCAGTTAGTTCAGTAGGCTGAAAACCCCAAGGGCAGTCAGACCCATCCCCCACCTCTGGCCTCTGTGCTAGGGCATCCAGATATCAGAACCTGCCTGGGTCCCCTGTAGCCCTCCTCCTGGGTAGGTCTTGGGTGGAACAGGTGCTCTTCTGGAGGTCTAAACCTCAGCTGATGAGAGAGAGGCTTTGGTGGCTGGTTCCCACTGGGCCCTGAGAAGTCTTCTACTGGAGCAACATGGTGTAATAGAGAAATTAGGTCTGTGTCCTATGCTTCCATTTATTTCCTGATTCTGGGAGCCAAGTTTTCTACAGGCTTGGGATGCAGAGCAGAGAGAAGAAACATTCAGGGAGGCAATGGACAAGAGGAGATTGGATTTGTAGACTGTACATGAAGGAAGAAATTATGTATGTACCAGGTGTGCCTGGACAGAATGGGAGAGGAGTGAAAGCATCATGCCTGGGGACCACAGGAGGGCATCTTAATGGGAGCTGAGGTTGGTGGCTAAGATACCAAAGACCAGCAGGCACAATGGAGGTGTGCTGAAAGCTGTGTCTCTCAATCTCCATCCTTCTTATTTTTTTGTTTGTTTAGTTATTTGACACCAGAGTTGTTTCTGGGGCTCAGTGCCTGCAGGATGAATCCACTGTTCCCAGTGACTTTTTTTTTTTTGAGAGGACAGAAATTGAGAAGTGAGAGGAAGATAAAGAGGGAAAGAGACAGACAACCCACAACCCTGATTCTCCACTAGTGAAGCTTCCACCCTGTAGGTGGGTCATAGGGGATTAAACCTCTGTCGCTCCTTTCTTCTTCTCCTCTCCTCTTGGGCATTCACTGTGATCATGACAGCTGTCATGCACCTGCTCTCTGACCACAGTTCTAGGTGGTGTTTTATCTTCTGACCACTCCACTGTAGCTGGTCTGAAGTGAGCAGGCCAGCAGGAGGCAGGCAGATTGTCAGATCAAGCCCTATCTTGCACCCTGACACACTCAGACTGAAGCTCAGGCTTTGCTCCCTCTGCTTAAATGAATTATCTCTTTGGAGAAACTTTTCAGCCTCTGCCCTCTGGTGACCTATTTCTGCTGATTTCTCATCTACGTATGACCTGTGCATTGGATCCCTGGGGCAGCTGACTTAGCATCCCAAGCTGTGCCTGAGAAAACTTTGGCTGTGAACTTGGGAAGCTGGAAAGTCATTCAGAAGTAGAGTCTAAATTAAATATTAGGTCTAAGAGCGTTTTACATATTTCACAGTATGATCTCACTGGGATATTTATTTGCGGGCTCTCCTAGTTCTCCCAGATTAATAATTGAGTAAAATCTTGCTTTGACATCCTGAGCTGACTTGCTTACATTCTGCTGAGCTGCACCTGCTTTGGAATGAGTGGGCGAGTGACAGGAGGCTGGGAGAAGTGGGGGCAGAGACAGTAGGAAGTTGTAAGAAGGGGCACACGGCTTGGGCACTGACTTTGTACTTGAGAATACAATTCAGCCCTGAAATTGTGGTCACCTCTTATATGGTAAGCCCTGTATTACATTTCATGAGTAGGTTAAAGTTGTGGGGTCTTCTCTCAGAAAGTTAGTGTTGGGGAAATAGCAGCAAATTCACAGATAGCAGCTAAGAGTGCAGACAGTCCATGCCCCCCACTCCACTGCACATTTATAATACAAATACATGAGCGCACATGGTCATCCATGTGAAAACCAACTTAGATCATGGGTTTTGAGATTTGAGCTATTTGAACCTGCAAGTGAAACCTCTCTCTTTGTAATCCTTATTTCTTTCTAACTCAGTGATTGAAGCATGGGTTTTAGAATCAAAGGGGAAATATAAGAACCTTGTTTCTTTTAGATCATTCATTTGAGGTTTGACATGTTACTTTAAGCATTCTGTCCTTGGACTACTGCATCTGTAAGAAAGATTACAGGGACTGGGGGATTGAGCAACTATTAGAGTGCATTCACTACCATGTGTGTGGACTTGGTTCAAGTCCCTGGTCCCTACCTTCAGGGGGAAAGCTTCACAAATGGTGGAAAGTATTGCAAGTCTCTCTCTCTCTCTCTCTCTCTCTCTCATCTTCTATCAAAAGGAAAAAATGACCACAAGAAATAGTGGAAATATACAGGTACAAAACTCTAGCCAAAAACCTTATGGGAAAGAAAGACAGACAGACATTACAATATCTACTTCATACAGTGGGAACTTTAGAAACAAGTTCATGCTTCGAATAGTGTATAGCACATGGATAGCATGTGATCACTGTTCCTACTGTCTCAATGCTTGCAGAAGTAAAGGGTAGATGTTCTGGCTATTGGGGAAAACAGAAACCTATTTTTTAAAAAAAAATTTTATAAAAAGGAAACATAGAAACCTATTTTTAAGATGGGAAAGTGGGGGACCAGGAAATGGCTCACCCAGTAGATCATATACTTTACCATATGTGAGGACCAGGACATGAGCTCCCAGCCATCATGTAGGAACCAGTGCCATGCACTCAGCACAGGTACTCAGCAAATACTGGTTATTTAACATTCCTATAGAACTTCCTTGTCTGTCTGTTAGTAGAGTCTTGAAGGAAGCAGCTTGGAAGTTGGGGTCCTGGGTTTTAGAAGTTTGAACCTGTATCCTTGCATGTTGTAATGTGCACTCAACTGGATGTCCCACTGTCCAGCCTTTTTAAGGTTGAGCTTTTATGCCCAGCCTGCTTTTCTACTTATCAGCTTCCCCTTGCAAACTCTATGAGAATGAGGAGGAGAGAGTGCAGCTTTATTTAAAAATTACCTCAAATTAGGCTCAGGGGAAAAAAAAAACTAGTATAGCCACAGGCCCTTTGGAATATAACTAAAATATGCCTACTAGCTATCTACAAAATGGAGGACCCCCCAACTCCTTATCTGCACTATTCCAGCCTTTCCATGATTGTTCAACTCCTTATCTGCACTATTCCAGCCTATTCCATGATTGTTCAACAATTTATTTGGCTTTGTACATTAACTCTCTTTTCAGCCACCATGTTCCAGATACCAGCATGATGCCGACCAGACTTCCCTGGACTGACAACCCCACCAATATATCCTGGAACCCCACTTCCCCAGAGCCCCACCCTACTAGGGAAAGAGAGAGGCAGACTGGGAGTATGGATCAACCAGTCAACGCCCAAGTTCAGCGGGGGAAGCAATTACAGAAGCCAGACCTTCCACCTTCTGCATCCCACAATGACCTTGGGCCCATACTCCCAGAGGGTTAAAGAATAAGAAAGCTATCAGGGGAGGGGAGGGGATATGGAGATCTGGTGATGGGAATTGTGTGGAGTTGTACCACTCTTATCTTATGTTTTGTTGATGTTTCCTTTTTATAAATAAAAAATTTTTAAAAATTACCTCAAATATTTCCTGGCAACCACTACTATAATATATTCCATGTTAATTGTTAAGAGAAGGTCTTAGAAATGACTTGGAGGATGTATTGTTTCTCTCTAGCACTGTTTCTCTCTATTAGCAGAAAATATGTGGAGCTGCTCATATCCACCTGGACTTCTGTCTCTTCTCCTTCCTCTCTCTCTCTCTCTCACTCCCCCCCCCCCCCCGCAAACTGAAGTGTTAATGAATGGGAGGAGTATACTGTTCTCTATTACAGTGTGTAGTGGAGAAAGACTGAAAATGATGAAAACCATCAGCATGAATGCTATTTTGGGGGTGGGTGGTGTTTTTCAGACTAGGGATTTAAATTACTCTCTGAGCTGCAAAGGATTTTATGGACTCCTGGGGGTTGAATCATCCCAGCTTGCCAAGGCCACTGCCATGCATACAATGAGACAACGTGCACATCCTTGATCACCTACAAAGTGTATCCTATTCTCCCTTAATGCTATATGTTGGGTTTACTATATGGGAATTTCACTAACATCTTATAAGCATATGGAGTTCTACAGGTTCGTGCTTTTTCATGATCTGCCCAGAGTCAGTTCACCATCTGGGAGTGAAGGGTGGGGATGAAGGACAGTTCTTCTTGAACCAAGATCTAAAAATACACAGTGACCTTGTGGGCTGCTTCCCAGGAAGAGGACAGGAGAATTCCTGCCTTGAGCTAGCTCGTCATTCATCCATAAATCATTTGTCCAGGGCAGTTCTGTTAGGTGGCCTCTGTGGTGAAGCCCGGCAGTAAAGCTGCCAGCAGAGATCTACCGCCTGGTTCTTTGAGGCAGGGCATCCCCTCCAGGGGCTGGGCCTCTGTCTCCCAGCTCATCATTCAGTTTGAAACTAGTCTTTCCCTGCTGTCTTATTCCATGTGCGCTCACCTGCCATGCAGACTTCCTCTTTTGCCTTCTCTTTATTTACTATGGCTTAGTCTTCTCTGCTCTTTGAAACCAGAGAGGGAATGGTTGAGTTGCCATGGTGACTCCCACCCCCACCTCTTTTCCCTTCCTCAACAGTTTTTCTACATTTTAATAAAATCACTATTTATAGTGTGTAGAGCTTTCAGTCCCCTGCTCTGCATGCAGCTCAGTGCTTCCTTTCTGACCAGAATGCTAATGACGAAAACCTGACTCTCCAGTGAGGTGATGGGGAAACCCCCCAAAGCAAACATGTTGGGAAACATACATATTCAGAACCAGGGTTTGACCTGGGTCTTTGAAGCAGCACAGTGCGCAGGGCTGAAACCTCAGCTCAAGTGGAAGAGGCATGACTCTAGGTACTTTTCCCTTTGTCACACATACAAGAGAGATGAACGCCTGAGCTCTGATTATGCCAGTTGAGATGTCCTAGACAGCATGTTAGGGATAACTGGGGTTTGTGACCATAAAGTTGGCCACTGGACCTCAAGAATTTGATGACAAAGTCTCATGACTAAGTGTCTGGTCTGTAGCACAGGCTTCCAATCCCAGCTTTGCCACTGCCCAATTTTGACTTGAGACATGTTATATAGCTTCTTCATACACCAGTTTCCTCATTTTTGAAATGGCTATATTAATAACGGAACCTATCTTTCAGGGTTGTTTTGAGAATTTAGTAAGTTAATTAAGATTTAGAACTGAATGAGAGAATGTGCGCTGTCATTGGTGATCAGAATCTGATGAACAAGAATAATTAATTAATTAATTAGTTTGGATTTTTTTTTTTTGCCAGAGTCCTGCTCAGCTCTGGTTAATGGTGGTGTGGGGGATTGAACCTGGGGACCAGAAGCCTCAGGCATGAGAATTTCTTTGTGTAATACTTATACTACTATCCCCCCCACCCAGAGAACTATTATTTTACCAGTGTGCCAACATTCATGAAAACTACCTTAAGCTCTTCCCTCAAATCCAAGCTGTGTAGCTAGGGAAAGAGGTTCCCTCATTCATATCTGTTCACAAAGCTGAAAATAACCAATACTAATAGAACAGGGGCATTCAGGGGATGAGACTAAGAATAATCATGGGAACTATAAGACTCTATGTTTTTTTCTGAGATCTTCTAGATAAAGGAAGTCAAAGAAAGCTGTATGCAGTTGTCTGACTATTTCTTTCTCTGTCAGATGTGCCAGAGAAAAGTCTTTCAAGAAATTTCTTTATATTTCATGAGTGTAATGGCTCAGTTTGTCTTATTTTTGAAGTGCTTTCTTTTTTTTTACATATTTTATTAATTTATTGTATAGAGACAGATAAAATCAATAGGAAAGGAGGAGGTAAAGAGGAAGAGATAAAGAGAGACACCTGCAACACTGCTTAATTGCTCATAAAACTTCCCCCTCAAGGTAGGAAGTGGGGACTAGAACTGGAGCCCTTGTGCATTGTAACTGTGTGTTCTACCTATGCCTCTTCTGGAAGTATTTCCAAAGCTCAATAAAAGTTCACCATTAAAAAAATTTTTTTTAAAGCAGGATATTGATTTATTGTAACTGATTAAGGGGCAACTCTGAGGCTCTTAGGAGTGCAGGGCTAGCCACTTGTTCAGGGGACCGCGGTTGGGGATGTATTTGACTCCACAGCCATCTGGGATGAAACGCTTTTCAGCCACCATGTCTTCGAATTTATCTGTGTTAAACTTGGCGAAGCCCCACTTCTTGGAGATGTGGATCTTCTGGAGGCTGGGGAACTTGAACTTGGCCCTGCGCAGTGCCTCGATCACATGCTCCTTGTTCTGCAGCTTGGTACGGATGGACATGATGACCTGGCCGATGTGGACCCTGGCCACGGTGCCCTGGGGCTTCCCAAAGGTACCCCACATGCCTGTCTGGAGCCTGTCGGCCCCAGCGCAGGACAGCATCTTGTTGATGCGGATGACGTGAAAGGGGTGGAGTTGCACGCGGATGTGAAACCCATCTTTGCCTCAGCTTTTCACCATGTACTTGTTAGCGCAAATACCGGCAGCCTCCAGAGCTTCAGACTACAACTGTTACTCATCCGATACCATGTGGCCACAGAGCGGGAACTCGTCCACTTTTGCCTTCTTCCACCCAAGGTCAAAGATTCGAATCTTGGCGTCGGGGACACCTCTGCAAAAACGAGACTTGGGGTACAGCTTGTTCTTACAACACCGGTAACACAGGGCGGGGCAGTGGCCCATGGCGACTCTGGGGTCTTTGGCCGCGCGGCAGGAAGCCTGCTTACCATTTTTAGGAAATTTGGGGTGTTATTTGATTTACTTGTAATATTTTGAAAAGATGATTGTTGGACTTAAACCCAAGTTAATACCGGACTAAGTAAGACATAATCATTAGAACATTAACTTGAATTTTCCATCTTATGCTTACAAGCATGGCTTTCCTATTATAAATTGCTGGCAATCCCTTATTTCATTAAACTTTGCTTCAAGAACACCACAAAACAAAACCCTGACATATCTTTAACAACTAACAATACTGGTGATATATAACAGCTGCAAGATCACTTCCAAATCACCAGAGAAAGAATTAAAGGTCCATTTTGGATGATGAGAGGTTTAGCTACATTATAAGATGAATCAGACAGTGACTCACAGTTAACAAGTCAAGTTGTGTGATTTAAAAATCCCAATGATTGTGAGCTTCTTGCTGGGAAAAGGGCAGTCTTCAAAGGAATATGAGAACTTAGAGAAAGAAATGTGAAGTACGCTCCTTTAAATTTAGAACTTAAATTCTTTACATTTTAGATTGATCTTTCTTCAAAAGAGCATGGCAGAACATTTATATATGCTCATTTTACTTGAAATGTCATCTCAGTTAGGTTCAGGCTACAAGCAATAATTCTTTCCTTTCCTTTGCAGTGAAGTGTTGTATCTACCCTAGTGCGAAGAAATAGTCATTTCTACTAGGGTATTAGATAGAATCATGGTTTATATTTGGGTCAAGCAGTGGTACATCAGGTTGAGTATACATGTTACTATGCACAAGGATCTGGCTCTAGCTTCTGCACCCCACTTGCAAGGGAGAAAGCTTCACAAGCAGTAAGGCAGTGCTGCGGGTGTCTATCTCTCTCCCTCTCTGTCTATAATGAAGAGAGAAAGAATGAAAGGAAGAAAGAAAGAAAGAAAGGAAGAAATAAATAAAGAAACAAAGGAAGGAAGAAAGGAAGGAAAAAAGAAAGAAAGAAAGGGAAAATGTTCACTGGGAAAGGTGGATTCATTGTGCAGGCACAGTGTCCCAGCAATAACCCTGGTGGCAATTAAAATAAATAAATAAATAAATAAACATCTTTTTTTTTTTTTTTAAAGGCTGACAAAGAAAGATGCTAGTTAAGGAGAATCTTTACCTATGTGAAGTGCCTATTCAGCCAACTGTGGGAACACATATGGGAGATGAGGAAATATGGTAGAAATGAATCAGAATCTATATTTCAAAGCACAAAGATTTTTTTTTCTGCAGAATTAAGGAATTTAGAGAAGCTAGTCTTTCTCACTGAAAATCACACAATAGGATTCCAGATTAAAGTATTTTCAGCTGGCAGATAATCTGCAAGAGAAAATGAAGTGAATTTTATCTGAGAATGGTTAACATGACCCATCTTTAAAACAAAGGAGCTTTTTAATTTTTTCCTTTCCTAAGATAGTGGGAACCTGTTACAGTAACAGCCATATAATTTTTCACTGAATTAATCAACAATTCTATATCCTATTCCTTGGCTCTCGAAATTCTTCTTTAATAGGCCTGAAGGAGTTGCAGTGAATAATATGGATTGAGACTGATGTGAAATCTTTAGAGTTAGTATTTGGCTTTCCAGTAAATCTACATTGTTTCTCAGTTATTGCAAGTAGGAAAATCCATATTTTCAGTTTTTTTAAGGAGTTTGCTTAGAATTTTCACTAGACAAATGTCATTACTATTAGCATTAGTTGATGGCTCTTGGTTATAAGCATATAAAGTTTGGTGGCTGATATAAACTAATTTCTAATAGGTTCCACAAGAATATAAGAATGCTTGTGTATGTTTTATCTAGGAAACACTTTGATTGAGGGCTTAGAGAAATATCAACAGGCCAATCATGTACAGTTTAAGCACAAGAGTTTTTGTCCAAGGGGAATATTTCAAAGGATTGAAGACTGAAGTAGCCCTCTGATGCAGTCTAGAAACTGCTGGAGATGTTTAAATACTGAGGTTAAAATTACACTTGAGATAAAATCTGATTTCCTGTTCCTAAGTCTAAAAGCTTACAACAAGGACTCTGAAGGTTCCTGGAATAATAAACAGATCTTCTAAAACAGCAATTGGATGAGGTAAGTGTGGCTGACTTGAAAGTACGGATTAATTTATTCAACACTACTCATGTGTTTCAAAATTAAGAGGGAAAATTTCCAAGAGAGACACATACTTGGGATTGTATTGCATTCACAATATTTTTTAGTGCTGTGATAGTTTGAAATGCTTTTAGAAGTTTCCACTGCTAAGATATTATCTAGTTTCCTTTGAGTGCATTTGTTTTACAAATATAATTTCAAGAGCCTCTAAAAAAAGTAGTACACAAATTCACAGCAGCTTTGGCAACTTGTGAAAGAGAAATAAACTGGCACTTGTTACAAGGAAATTTTTCCCTCTTCTTTATTTGCCTCTCTTAGTCAAATGTAAATTTCTCTTTCACTTCCTAATGTCCCTGGGCTGAGCCCACTGTCCTTCTCTTCTATATAGCTCCCAGTATAAGTCCCATCTTTAGTACAGAATTTGTCTTTCTTGTTACGGAACTTGGAACTTGTCATTATGCCATCATATTAAGTTTTCTCATTTTCCACCACTTCTAGGAGGTCTCTGAGGGTCTAAGTTACATCATCTCAGTGTTCTACTTGTTCAACAGATGTTTATTGAACTTTCCCTAGAAACCATGTGACATGAATGCAAATTGGGTATTACAAGGCACAGAGTCAATTCTCAAGTTGCTCATAGTTTAATATTGGAGACTACAGAATAGACATTGATACTTTGTATTCACGTTCATTGGAAGAAAGTGAGGCTACATCAGAGGGCTATTTCACTGAGATATTCTTAGAGGAGGGGCCAGGCAGCGCCCCACTTGATTAAATACACACACTACAGTGCACAAGGACCCAGGTTCAAGCACCTGGTCCCCACCTGCAGGAGGAAAACTTTCATGAGTGGTGAAGCAGGGCTGCAGATGTCTCTCCATCTTTTTCCCCTCTCTATCCCTCCCTTCCCCCTCAATTTCTCTCTGTCCCTATCCAATGAAAATAAATAAAATAAAATCAAGGATCTTAAAAAAGATATTCTTAGAGGAAACATCACCTAAAATAAGTCATGAAAAAGAACCAGTAGAAGTGGGAAAGAAAAAATGTGGGCAGGGTGTCAGGTGGTGGCACACTCTGTAATGTGCATGTTAACATGCACAAGGACCCAGGTTGAAGCTCCCAGTCTCTACCTGCACGAGGGAAGCTTCATGAGTGGTAAAACAGTGCTGCAGGTCCATATCTATCCATCTGTCTATCTAATATATCTAATCTATCTCCCCCTTCCCTCTCAATTTCTCTCTGTCTTTATAAAAAAGAAAAAAGAAAGAAAAAAAGGGGCCACTGAAAATGGTGGATTCATTATGCAAGAACCCAGCCCCAATGATAGCCCTAGGGATGATAAATAAATGAGAAAAAATTATGGGCAGAGGGAGTAGAATTTGTGAAAGTAAAATAGAAGAGAGGACATGTTACATACAAATAATTCACAATTCAGGATATCCAAGGCCTGGACCACATGTTTGAAGAGTGATAGGGATGATGTTAGAAAGGTTGACAGCAGCTCAAAGGATGGCCTTGGATGTCATCCTAAAATGTTTGGATTTTGTTCTAAGAGGATAAGAAAAAAAATCACTAATGTATCATAGTCGGGAGAATCATTACCATTATTTGTGGTTTATGAGGAACACTTTGGTTGTAGTCTGAGAAATTTATGAGGAAACTGCAGTAAGTAGGCAAGAGATTACAAGATACAAAGACAACTCATAGATGGAAAGGGAAGAGGAACTTGCGTTAAGAATTAACTGGCTATGAGTAGTGAGGGAGAAGTCTGAGACTTGATGATCACCAGATTTCTAAACAGTAGCATTAAGGAGAAGTGGCTTCATCCAGCTTGCACCACACTGAAGGAAGCTTTGGTGCAGTGGCCTCTTTCTCTCTACCTCTGTCTCCTTGTCTCCCTCTAAAAGTAAATAAATAAAAATAAAGACACAGAAGTTATTTCTATTTTCATGATAAGAAATATAGTTAGGATGGGGCAGGTTTCTGGAATTGAGTCACTCTGGGCTGAGTAGGATGGGTTTGAGGTCCTTTGACAGATGGGTCCTGAAGTTGGGGCAGCTTGGAACGTTCCTACTCATGACCATAGAATGTGAGCTCAGATCTACAGGGATTCAGAGGTCACATAGGCTCCTAAGCTGAGTATGGGACCCAGATCACATCAAGTCAATAGGGTTTACAGGCAACAATATTTATACCCCTTTTCCCATATTTGGGAGCTACTCTCTTCCCTGATCCAGCTTTCTGGTCCTTTTTCCAGCCATGGCATCATCTCTCCAGACAATAACTTGGATCCATCTGCATGTCAGATGTGAGGCTCAGAAGAAAAAAACTAGTATAGTCATGGGCCTTTTGGAATATAATTAAAATAGGCCTACTAACTATCTACAAAACGGAGACCCACCAACTCTTCATCTGCACTGTTCCTGCCTTTAGGTTCATTATTAGTCAACATTTTTTTGGCTTTATATGTCAACTCTTTTTTCAGCCATTAGGTTCCAGATGCTACCATGATGCCAACTGGACTTCCCTGGGCAGGTGACCACACCAATATATCCTGGAGCCCCGTCTCCCCAGAACCCTGGCCAATTAGGGAAAGAGAGAGATATGCTGGGAGTATGGATCAACTTGTCAATGCCCATGTTCAGTGGGGAAGCAATTACCAAAGCCAGACCTTCCACCTTCTGCACCCCATAATGATCCTGAGCCCATACTCCCAGAGGGTAAAGAATAGGAAAGCTATTGGGGGAGGTGGGGTATGGAGTTCTGGTGGTGGGAATTGTGTGGAATTATATCCCTCTTATCCTATGATTTTTGTCAATGTTTCCTTTTTATAAATAAAAATGAAAAAAAAGAATAGTTCAGAGACTACCTAATAAGATATTGCTATCAAAGCGATCAACCTACAAAAGTTAACTTGTTTGGACAGCTAAAGAAACTCCATAAATCTGGCTAACACAATCCTGAGTTATTGGGCACATATAAAATAATCTCATAGAATCAAATAGTGGTGGGCAGAGTTAGGATTTCCACATACTGGAAATTGTAGCCACTTTCTACTTGTTTCCTGAAGCTATATGAGCATTCCTTTTCATGTCTGTTTCATTCTCTCTGCTTCTCTACTGAGCTTAGTTATCAAGTCACCAGAACATGGATTACAGGGGCTTAGTGTTGTCAAGGGGATGGCCTTGGCTCAACTCTGTATGACTAATTTTTTCACTTTCAAAGTCTCCAAGTCTTAACTCCAAATTCCAGAGATAGAGACTCTCATTGACTCAGTTTTGTTTAGATGACCACTTGTGGGCAAAGAATGATCTGACATGGGTTTAAGAGTCCCCTTCCAGGTTGCAGGTTGCTAGGAACTGTAAGATGGAAATAGGATCACAAAAATATTTGTAATAGCTAGTCTTTCTAAATAACCCAAATGCCCAATGACAGATAAGCAGTTAAGGAAGTAGTGGTTTATATACACAACAGAATACTACTCAGCCTATATATTCCTTCAATCTAAGCACTTAAGGTTTCAATTTAGTGGCTGAAAAAAAATCAGTGAATTTTAACACTGGGTTCAAATTTTAATGCATTTATAATAAGAACTTTTTTTTTGAAATATTAAATCACCTATAATCTTAGACCAGGGAGACCAGAAGCAACTGATCTTGTCAGTATATAAGATATAGTTATTTGTAAATATCATTAAATGTCAAAAATCATGGTAAGGTCTTTTATGATACAGCAAATCCTAACCATGGAATTTTCAAAGTACCCAAAGTTCCCAAATAACTTGGTTATAATAATAATTATCTATTGCTTCCTTAAACTCTAAGACAGCAAGGAAACTTCCTCATTCCCTATAAAACCTGTATTTAGGGAGTCGGGCTGTAGCACAGTGGGTTAAGCGTAGGTGGCACAAAGCTCAAGGACCAGCGTAGGATCCCAGTTTGAGCCCCTGGCTCCCCATCTGCAGGAGTCACTTCACAAGTGGTGAAGCAGCTCTGAAGGTATCTATCTTTCTCTCCCCTCCCTTCCCTTCCTCTCTCCATTTCTCTCTGTCCTATGCAACAATGACATCAACAACAACAATAATAATAACTGCAACAATAAAACAAGGGCAACAAAAGGGAATAAATAAATAAATAAATAAATATTTAAAAAAAGAATTACAAAAAAACCCTGTATTTCACCCCATCCTGGAACCTCTGGGGCTTGGTTCATTTTCCTTCATGGTTCTCTTAATCCATACCATTTGATACTGTATCTTCTGGTCTCAACCAAGTCAGTACAACCAGTGCCACCTCAGTATGTTTCACTTCAGACTGTGCCCAGAGATGCCAGGTTTGGGATATCAACCTCCTACCTTCATTACTCTGGTGAGACCTTTCCTATCTCATAGGACTCCTTAATTCCATTTTGAGTGGTGCACTTACTAACAAAGTTATAGAACCTAGATATAGACCAGGGCCTATGTGATAGGGAACATGTGCACATGTATCCATAAGTTAGGGAAAAATATATACCTTAAAATAAAAGTGTGCAATAGTTTGTAGTGACTCAGTAAGTGCAGCAAGCCAGTAAAAAGACCCCAAAAAAGACACTGTAAAATACTTAATCAAATAGTTTCTACTTAGACCTAGATATCCTCCTCACCTATTTCCTATTGCACTTCCCTCAATCACTCTAACTCTAACCCTGTCAGATAAAATAAGGACTACAATAGCTGGATAAGAGCAAGAGATTGGCAAACTTTAATGACAGCCCTTTTGGTTTTCTACCAAGCCACCCCATCATCTGGGACCCGAGTCAGGGAATCTTGGGATTCCCACATAGATATGATGGGCCTAGACCTCTAACAGATCCCTCTCTACACCATCACTGGTCGTCTTCATCAGGAACAACATCATAAACCCTTTTGTGGGCCTCTACAGGACTGTTCCCTCAATGTAGAACAATGATAGAAACTGCCTCACTCTCTGAAGGGAGACTGGCTCAGCATATTCTGCTATTGGAGGAAGGCTGGTCCTGAAATGAGTGCAACCTAGAATGTTCCTAGCTTTGAACATGGAATATGAGTTCAGACTGACAGGGATGCAGAGGCTACACATGCTCCTGTGCTAAATATGAATAGACATGGTCCCTAGGTCAGATTAATGGGATTTACAGTTAATGGTATTTATATACTTTTTCCATATTTGGGAGCTACTCTCTGCCCTGATCCAGCTTTCGAGTCCTATTCCCAACTTTGACACCATCTTCCCAGACAATACATTTAGCCCACCTTCATGTTAGCTATCAGGCTCAGGCAAAAATTAGTAAAGTCACAGACCCCTTGCAATATACTTAAAATAGACTTCCTAGCTTCTTCCAAAATGGAGACCCCAAATCTCATCTGCTATATTCTTACCTTTAGGTTCCTGATTATTAAACAATGTGTTCTGCTTTATATCTTAATGTTTTTCAGTCATGGAATTGCAGTTATTTCCATGTTGCCAACCTGACTTCCCTGGGCAGACCACCTCACCAATGTGTCCTGGAACCTCACCTCCCCAGAGCCCTGCCCCACTAGGGAAAGATAGAAACAGGCTGGGGGTGTGGATCAACCTGTCAGTGTTCTCCCATGTCCATTGGAGAAGTCATTACAGAAGCCAGACCTCCCACCTACTGCATCACATAAAGATTTTTGATCCAGACTTCTAGAGGGATAAAGGATAGGGAACCTTGGTGTACCAAATAAAGGACTCTGGGGTGGGGGGTGGTGTGGATGGTTCAGGTCCTGGAACATGATGTCAGAAGACCTAAAGGGGTTGAATTGTTATGTGGAAAACTGAGAAATGTTTCATATATATATATATATATATATATATATATATATATATATATATACACACACACACAAAATACTATATTTTATTTTTTAATATTTATTTTATTTATTCCCTTTTGTTGCCCTTGTTGTTTTATTGTTGTAGTTATTATTGTTGTCATTGTTGAATAGGACAGAGAGAAATGGAGAGAGGAGGGGGAAGACAGAGATGGGGAGAGAGAAAGATAGACACCTGTAGACCTGCTTCACCGCTTGTGAAGTGACTCCCCTGCAGGTGGGGAGTCAGGGCTCGAACCGGGATCGTTATTCAGGTCCTTGTGATTTGTGCCACCTGTGCTTAACCCGCTGTGCTACAGCCCAACTCCCTATATTTTATTTTTTGATCCTGTATTTTATTGTTGAGTATAAACAATCCCCCCAATTAAAAAAAAAGAATAGGGAAACTTCCAGTGGAGGGGATGGTATCAGAACTCTGGTCGAGGAAATTGTGTGGAATTCTACCCCTCTTATTCCAGTCTTGTCAATCATTATTAAATTACACAAAAAATACTACTCAGCCATAAGAAGTGATGAAATATTCATTTTTGCTCTAACGTGGTTGGAACTGGAGAGAATCATATTATGTGAAATAAGCCAAAAGGAGAAAGATGAATACTGGTTGGTTTCACTCATAGGAAGAACTTAATAATTAACAAGGCAAAGGGAAAATACAGGAAGAAACATTAATAAACTGGTCTATTTCAATAGACCTAAGGATACAAGAGAAGACTCAAAGGGGCTTGGGGGTTTAGAGCTCTAGCATGGAAGGGTACAATTTGGTAATGATTGACAGGTGCTGACTCTGACCTTGGAGAGATGTGAAAATATTCCTCTATGAGAACAATTTCTATAAGTCAGAATCTCCCAATAAAGTTTTTTAAAAATTAAATATGAGCGGGGGTAGTGTGGGAAGGTGTGATTGATCTAAGTAATTGGTCTGGATGAGAATAGCATTTAGGATATAGATAGACATTGGAGATAAGGTTTAGGGAAGCATTGATATCTAAAACTAAAGTTTTATATTAGTGAGGGGAGCTCAGACTTTGAGAGAAGACAAAGGCTGCCTCCAGTGAGGTGGCACAGTGATAAAGTATGGTATTTATTTGATTCCTGGTGTCACATGTACTGCAGTGATGCTGTGGTTATTCCTACTTTCTTTCTCATGAATAAATAAATACATCTTTAGAAGGAAGGGAAGGATTGAGGACAGATACTGTGGAGCTGGAGTATTTAAGGAGTGAAAAAGGAAAGCAAGTCAATGAAAGTTATTGAGAGGAATTGGAAAGAGAAACAAGAAAGATAATGGTTACAATGCTAAGACAGAGGAAGATGAAGCACTGTGAAATACTACAGAGAACAGGGAAGATGAGTAATGAAGTATGACAAAGTAACTAGTAGTGAGGACATATTCCAGAAGGGGCAGAGATAGATGTTAGATCACATTGGGATGAGAGTATGATGTGAAATAAACAAGGGGGAGGGAATTAGAATTTTTTTCTTTTAACTTTGAATGGAAGGGACATATGAGTTTAAAATAAATATATAGTCAAAGAAATATTGGTATCATAATCAAGATTCTGGAGTGGAAAGATACTGAATAGTTAAGTAGGGAAGACAATATTTGATGAAATCAATTTCAGGAGCTCTAAAGATTGGGACAATTTGGGGCAGGGTTGTGGTGCACCTGCTTAAGCACATGTTACCATGTGCAGGGACCTAGGTTTGAGCCCCCGGTCCCCACCTACAGGGGAAAGTATCACGAGTGGTGAAGCAGGGCTGCATGTGTCTCTGTCTCTCTCTCCCCATACCCTCTTGATTTCTAGCTGTCTCTATCTAATCAATAAAGATAACTAACATTAAAAAAAAGATTGGGACAATTCTGTTGACAAGACCAGGAGAAATAGCATGTAAGAGTTATTGAATAAGGTGTCAGGAAGATAGTATAGTGGTTATACAAAAGGCTTTCATATCTGAATCTCTGAGGTCCCAAAATCAATCTGTGGCACCACTATAAGCCAGAGTCAAGCAGCACTTTGGTTTACAAAAAAAATTCAATAAATATCTTTAATATATTAATAGACTGATAGAGTGATGGTCAAGTCAACTTTGTAGAACTTAGGTTTCCATTTCTCTTGGGGTCTCCTTTCAAGGCAACGGGGTAGGGTCTTGAGGACCAGTTGAGGCAGGACTCAGTTTGTCAGACTGAATGTGGTGTAGAACAGATATAAATAGGCTTTATTCAGACTGCTCTCCACAAGGTTTGGACCAAACCTAGAAACAACCTAAGTGGACACAGATTGAGCGGCTGAGAAAGTTATGGTCTATATACACAATGGAAGACTACTCAGCTACTAAGAAGATGAATTTACCTTCTTAATCTTATGCTGGAGTGAAAAGGAATCATATAAAGAAGGATGAGTATGGGGTGATCTCACGGACAAAAGTTGAGAAATAAGATTAGAAAGGGGAAACACAAAGTAGAACTTGGACTGGGTCTGATGTATTGCATCAAAATAAAGGACTTTGGGGGAAGAGAAGCTTTCAGGTCCTGGAACATGATGGTGGAGGAAGGACCTAAACCGGGGTTAAGAGTGTTCTGTAGGAAACTGAGAAATTTTACACATGTATCGACAACTATATTGCTGTAAACCACTAATCCCAATAAAAAAAAAAAAGAAAAAAAGAAAGACAGGACTTTATTTGAGCTGAGAAATCAGTACAATGGTTATGCAAAAGATTTCAGTGCCTGAAGCTCTGTGATCCCAGGCTCAGTCTCTTCCCACTTCACCACCTTAAGTCAGAGTTGAGCAGTACTCTGGTCTCTCTCTCTCTATCTCTCTCTCCATTTATATGCAAAATAAAACAAATACAAAATAAGGAGGAGGAGGAGAAAGGGCTTTCTTCAAGTTGCCTGAATAACACCTTCAACTGACTTATTTTTAAAAATTTTTATTTATAAAAAGGAAACACTGACAAAAACCATAGAATAAGAGGAGTATAGCTCCACAAAATTCCCACAACCAGAAATCCATACCCAATCCCCTTCCTTGATACCTTAATTTTTTATAGGTTATAGATTTTTACAGGTTGTTTTCAAGTACATACATACTTAAAGCATTCTAAATACTGCACAGCCAAGACCCAGTTAATACATGCTGCAGGGATTCAGGGTTGCCTATACAGAATGCCTAGTGGAGCTGCCTCATCCTGACAAGCATTGCACACATATACGACATGGCCCTGGAGCACTGTTCACCAGATTCTTTCTTGGCTACTACACATATTGAAGACACATATTGGGGACACATTTGTACACATAGTACAAAGTGTCCCCAGTGGCATAGAAAAAAGCTTGGAGGGGGAGAGGCATGTGAAAGTGGCAAATCTATGACTCCCCTAAAACTGGGACATAAAAAGTTAAAATAGCTTTATATATTACCAACAAAAGTGAACACTGCTTCAAATATAGGTGTCCAAATTACAAAAGCCACTTCCCTTTCCCTCCTAATTATAGACACAAATTAAAAGACAACATGAGGGGACCAGGAAGTGGCCACCTAGTAGACCATACATGTCCCATTGCACAAGGACCCTGGATCAAGCTCCTGGTTCCTACCTGAAGAGGGGAAGCCTCGTGAACTGTGAAGCAATGTTGCAAGGGGTTCTCCTGCTCTCACCCTATCTTTCTTTTCCTTCTCAATTTCTGTCTCTATCCAAAATAAATAAATAATAAAAAACATTTTTAAAAGGCAGCACAAGCATTCTCCTCTGCAGATACTTTCCATTTCTCTATAGAAGTGTAAACCACACAGGTAAATATCATTACTTAGTTCAGTTTGCAGATTCTTTCTTATTGGACTCTCTGATTTACTTCCATGATTGTTTTTAGATTCAGGTCATATGGAAATAACTATTTTTCCATGGCTGACATAATGAATATAAATTAAACAAGCAATACCTAGCAACTACTTTTCACTGATATTGCAAAGGTTAATGAAATAGTGCCCATGAATCAATTCATCTTCATCTGAAAGCCTTTATTAAGCCACACTGAACCAGGCATGGGTGATAGACTCTGCCACATACTCTCATTTCCTTGTCAGCTGTGTTTTGAAATCAGTTGTCTGCGTTATTGGCTTTCTTATGTACTCATTTCCAAAACAGCAACTTCACTGATGTTAAATTTGGTAACAATTAAGTCACCAGAGGTTGTAGTTCTTCATTTGGCTTTTTCTCTTCTATCATGACTCAAGTTACCAGGAATCATTAGGAGTGAACAAAGAAGTAACTAAAAATAAGTAAAGTAGCCCCCAAATTAATGGTAGGTGAATTTAGGGGAGATAAAGGCATGATGTTAATAAAGGGTGTAACACATAGGAAATACAAACAAGTAAACTGAGGCTTCAGTCAGTCTTGTCCTACAAGAAGTTTATAGCAATAATTATGTATGAATTTGCTTCTGCTGAAGTCCAAAAAGTGAAGATTGTATTGGATGGAGGCTTGATTCAGAGGATAATCTTAATATCCTGGAAACTACCCACATTTCTTAATTCAGTCTGCAAATATTCATGAGGGAATAAAACATTTGGTTTCTTTGTTTTTGTGGACTATCCCCACCAGTTATATGACAAGAAAGCTTAAAAATAGCTATTTCTTATATTAACCAGAGACCTAACTGTATTTTATCCTTTTATTCCCTCATAGATAATTACTATAAATTATCCAAAACATGCAAACTATTATTTTTTATTGCCACCAGGGTTATCAATGGGGCCCACTGCCTGCCTGCATGATAAAACCACTACTCTTGGAGGACGTATTTTTCTTTTTTCTCTTTTCTGTTCTTTTCCTTTTTTCTCTTTTCTCCCCCCAACCCCCTTCTTTATTTTATAGGATAGAGAGAAATTTGGAGGAGAGGGAGAGGTATAGGTAGACAGGGAGGAAGAGAGAGACCTACCTGCAGCCCTGCTTCACCACTAGCAAAGTTTCCCTCCTGGAGGTGGGAGCTTCTGAGCTTGAACCTTGGTCCTTCTGCATAGTAACATGTGCACTCAACTGGTGTGCCACTGCCCAGCCCCACACATTTTTTTTTTCTAGACATGTGAAGAAATTCCACAGGGAAACAAGTGTGTCTGTTTGGTGGTTTTGTTGACATTCCAAAAACATAAACACACTTCAACAAGTATTTGATGTAGGCACTCTTAGTAAAAAAGACTTAGGATCAATATTACTAATCACAAAATTAGGACCATGGGTATGTGATGGCTGGTTAGTAGAAATTATAGTCTGTCATGGTACATAAAGTATTAGAGACATATGGAGAATACATTTTGAAAACAAAATGAATGTCCTTAATTAACATGTAACTATTATGAATTTAAATACTGAGAATTGTAATCAACAAGTTTGGAACTATAAATATTAACTGACTATAAGCTTTCTGAGAATAGGGTCATGTTTCCATCCCCCTCCACTTTCAACAGGGAAGTGCACACAAATGAGGTTCAATACCTGTTTTGGTGTGGAACAATGTATATTTGTTTTGCCTTAAGTTTTCTCATATTATTAACACAAAGTATAAAAAATAGACATTACAAATAACTCTTGAATTGTTAATAATCCAGATTTTGATGCTTCCTCTTTTGAAAAATCAAAACAAGGAAAGAAAGAGAAAGAAGAGAGGGCAGGGAGGGTAAAAGGGAGAAAGTAATTATAAATATGAACAACAGTACTTTGAGGAATTTTTTTATTGGATCCTGCTAATAACATTTGCAATGAAAACACTTTAAATACAATGACAAATTTAAAAACAGATCAGATGAAAATACCACACAATAAACTCACAAGTATTTACCGATATTTACCTAATAAAAGCCCCAAAATCACCATGACAAGAACATCAGTTATTTGTGATATAAGAGTTATTTTAACTTCACATTAAAATGTGAATAAACACAAGTCAATGTCAAAAGAAGACAAATATAGAAAAAGTATAAAATGTTTGACTTTACAATTCAGAATTTCATTATTTGCTATTATCATGACTAAAGAATGATTACTGTTTCATTCCAACCATATAATTGTTTGGCTTGTCTGATGAGAACTAAATTTATGGTTATACAACCTTAAATTCTGGTATAACATATGTCCCACTTAAATATTCACAGTAATATTGCTTTGCTAGTCAGTAAAAGTACAGAATATTTCACAGAATGTATAAGGGAAAACAGTAAAGTGTCTACCTGTTGTTTGAAAAAATAATTAAAAGGTAGTATGCCATGGATTAGCACATGGGTGCTCAGATCCAGACTGAGCTGTCATCAGATTTTAATTTGATCTGGGAAAATACTTACTGGGATTTTTAAGTATGTGGATAACCTTTACCATATATCTGAATTATGGTCAAATGCTAGTTCTATGGTTATTTAATACTTGATAACCAATTATTTTAATAGTTACAGGAAATAAAGAATTTCCTTCAAATCAGACTATCTATATATACTATTCTTTCCTTGTCTTCCCCTACTCAGAGAATCCATGTGATAAAAAAAAAAAGTTTGAAAATGTTTACTATGGTCAATTTGACAGGACCTTTTTTTTTCTGAGTGACTACATTGTCTTAGGTCCATTATTGCTTCAACTGCTCAGAAATAAGTTACTATGATGGATTTTTTAAAAAAATAAATAAAGTAGGTAGGTCAGTGAAGATAATTTTTTTAGTTTAGCATTTAGACATAAAGGTATTATTTGAACATCCTCCTCTAAAAGGACTGTATTTTAAAAGTGTCTAAGGAGGTCTGACAGCCACAGCAACAATAGCTTATATGTATTTTCAACCTGGTGCATCATTTCAATTTGAACTTTAGTAAAAAGTTCTAAAGACAATGGCAATGAGAAGGAAAAATGCAACATGAAAGGGTCACTAGCATAAAGAAAATTAAATTTAGAGACATTTACTGAGATATGATGTTGGACAATACACTTTACCTTTCTAAACCTTGGTTGTTTCATCTTTAAACTCCAGATGGTATTATTCCTTCATATGGATATTTAAATATGTGTGAATGGTCTTTATATTATAAAATATAATACATATATATTAGACATTTCTATCAAAATATTGAAGTGCTTTGTTATTCAACATCTGCAATAGTTATTATCTATATGTATGTGGTTTCAAAATGGATTCTTATTGTAACATTAAACATATTACACAGAGATACACATACAGTGTTCACTTTTTCTTGTAGAAACATATGGGAAAATTTATAACAGATATCATACCCTTCTATGGGGTGGTTTAAAAATGATCTATACAATAAAATTTAAGTAAAAAGAGGAAATTCGTATTTGGTTTATAATCATACAATTGTATGGCATTTAGGAAATATATTCTAACAGTTTTAAGTAAATTAAACACTTAACCTTCCCTCTCCCAACATGGCATTAAGAGGTAACACTATGAAAACAACTTACTAGAAGAGATACTACTATGATTTGCTTTAGTATGATCAGTTCACAAACTGCTATAAGATACTCTATCAACACAATATGCTAGAATCACAATACAGCACATTTCATCAGCTATGAAAAATGAATGGAATTACTTCTCACAAAGATCACCCACACTTATGTAAGAGACTCACACCTAAAGTGAAAATTCAGATTCACAAAAACAAATGATTAGATTGAATGCTTTAATGAATTGCTCCACTAGTCAAAATATACATTTCTTTGAGGCCTTTAAAATCTGCCCCCTCTTTTGAATGGAGGGATATAAGACTACACTTCCGAACAAATAATCTCAATATGACAAAATATTTTCTGTATTATTCAAATGGACTGATAATCATTTTACCAATTTACCTAGTTTCTACATTTTAGTATCTTTCTAACCCCTTCTCTATCATAAAACCAGCAACCAGAATATACTTTTGTTTTTCAATGGATATAGGTACATCTTATTTACGTTGTGCAAAAGCTACATAACCCTTCTTTCCAAACTGTCCACTAAAGTCAAACAGAAGTGTCTAGATTATCCCTGAATTTTAATTCTCACTCCTGAGCAAAATTAATCACCATATGGCTTTATCAGGCCACATTTGTATTCACAAAGTGTTGTGAATATTGTTTTAAATTACAGTCGTTGCTTCTGGAACCAAAAGGGCAAAGACTTTCTAGTGTGGCAGAAATGTACCTTAGAAGATACAACTCACTGGTAATCACAGTACCTCTCATTTTTATTTGTCAAGTATTTATTAAACAACAAAAAACTTAAAGGGTAGATTCACTTGAACAGAAATCTTGTTTACATATCTAACTCAATATTCAAACATGAAATGATAAACCATAACAAGCAAACAATGATCAAAATTAAAAGTAGCATGAAAACATTTTCTTTCCTGCTGAGGCTAGCTGGGAATGTTAGAAGTATGAACATTTGGATTTGTAGTCTGTTGACTCAGGGGTAGAGAGGATGGTATCTTAGTGACCAGAGGGGAGCAACATGTACATGTACATATAACACGTATATGAAAGGTTGTAGAATTTTCAAAGATGTAAATATAACGTCTTCACTGTATAGTTAATGGAACTGGAGCTTAGAGAGGTTAGTAGGGCACATGAGTTGTTGACAGAGCCAGCACTAAAGCACAGGTACCCACTTATTTGCTACCAAACTGCTTCTTGTGCAAAAAGAATCAAGAGATCATAAGGCAGACACTCCCCTTCTTCTAATTTTTTCCTTCCCTTCTCCAATTTCTAAGATTATAATGTCAAATGTGCATCAATGCTCTGGTGGTGTTTTAGCATTTAATATACAATTTCATATAGCTTTAGCATCTAACCAGATTAAGAAAATAACCTGCTCTCTAATCCAGCTGTTTGACTTACCAGTTTCCATTCTGCAGAGTGATATTTTTCTACTTATTTTGAATCCTCTGACAGACCAATGACAATTCTTAGGAAATTAAAAAAAAAAAACCTATTTTCTCTTTTCACAATCAAGTTGAAGGATGATATATTTACGATATTCTCAAGGCTTACGTCCTCACGTCCTCATTCTTTTTTCTTCCCTTCAGGAATTCATAAGAAAATCCAAGTGCTTGAGTATTCTTCACAGCCTTTTCAAAGGTGTCTAATAAGGATTTAGGGGCTGGAAAGAGCTTTGGTGCTTAGTTAGCTCAACACACCATTTGGAGATTGTGTAAACTAGAGCTCATCAATAGTAAGTGACCTTTCTAGGCCCCACATGCACAAAGTGGTTAAGAATCCTGGTCTCCTGATAGACTGACGAATACTGATTTACTACTCACTTGATATGACAATATACTTATTTGTGCCATACTCCATACTATCATCTTATTAATTAAGTCCAGGCTTTGTTTTTATTTAGAACTGTAGCAATGATAATAAAACATGGATGTTAAATACTGTAATACTCAAAAGTTGTGTTACTGGTGCTTAATGAAGGCAGCTCTTGTGTTTATTTTTATAACACCTACTAGTTTTGCCTAATACATCTGAATGTCTAAGATATCCTACAGGATTGGTTTGTCTAAATCATTCCAGCAGCTGATGTGAATTAATTTACTGTTGACCAGGCTGTGACCATCAGTCACAAGTATTAAGTTTGCTGGAAATGACCGACCATTCTCTGGGTCAGTGTGTCACTACAAGGGCTAACAAAGAAGGAAAACACTGTGATGATAACATTTTCACTCTAATCAACAGTCATCCTGACTGGAGGTTCATATAACTCAAATCTGCCACTCTTTTATTTCACTTTTTTCCCTAGAATAATATGATCTAATTTTTACCACAGAGAAATCACCTGAAGTTTATGAAAATATTCAATGTAGACATTGCCTTAAAGAAAGTTACCTGGACTATATCTCCTATCCATCTGTTTTTCTTAAGATAGGTATTAAGATCATTTCAGTTACTGATTCTTATATAGTAACTAACAATGATATTCCTCACCTGAATTTCCTTCTGTAGGGCATGGGAAAGAATAATAAAACTGGCTTTGCTAGGGAAATATTCTGATAGTAACCTACTAACACTGTTGGCAGGGTTATGCATTTTGAACATCAGGCCACTGGCTACTTATGCCTTTGCTCAGGTATATTTTTTAAATAAAATATAAAAATTAAGCAAGTCTTCCTGATTCTAAATGTTCACAGTTAAGGCTTATTAAATAATATACAAATAGCTACCATTCTGCTGAAATGTCACAGTAAATACATTAATAATGGCACAGAAGTGAAATGTCTCCCAAATGGGAAATCATCTTCATAACCTCCTAAATCTCTTTACCAGTTAAAACTGCTTTTTTTTTTTTAAGTGAAAAGAATATATAAAAATAGAAATGAATCAAATAGAAGTTTGAAATAAATTCTATAAACATTAGGTGAAATACTGTATATATCTTTAAGAATGTGCTTTGTTTCACCACACCAAACTCAATTGAATGAATATATATGAACCATTGAAAAGTATAACTAAATGCTAAAATGCTAACTGAGTAGACAACTTAAAATATGCAATAAATACTCATGTTTTTTTTTAAGTTAAGTTCAGGTAACAGCTACCTATAAGACTCACATCACTATCATTTTGAGTAAAAAAAAAAAGTTTAATCAAGCAAGGCACATTTCTTTTAGGCAAGTCTATCTTTTAATTCCACTCATTTTGGCACAGTGTAGACCTCACTTATTTACATGTAAATAGGTTAATCTATGCATGAGAGCCTTTGGTACAAAACACACATTCACAAATAAAGTTGCACATAATCCAGACCACAGTCTATAACATTAATAAACCACATGATTAAACAGTAACTAACTGAAAGAAGCTAACAGTTACAGTTGACATTTTGGAAAACAAACATTTAGCTTTTTTAAAATCAGCAGTATTGATTGATTAGTTTTTGGACAATTAGATTTCATCAAAATGTCAAAAGGGTAAACTAATGATACCTTAATATTTTTAATGTGCTTCTTTATCTCTTGATTAATCTCTTATATTGCACACAATTAGAAGAGAATCCTCCAGTTTCACAGCTGTTTCCATATTATATGAAACATTTGTTAGAGACATGTTGTTTAATGTCAACTGAAACAAAAATATGGCTGGCAGATGGGTCACCATCATCAGCAACAAAACCAAACTGCCTTCTTTATCTAGGCAAATTAAAAATGATCCTCCTACTGGCCAGCGCAGCTGTAACGTTCTTTTATGGGATTCTTCAGGTATCTGTTGGGCAAAGTAAACACAGTAATTTACTCTAAATTAAGATTTAAAAAAATTATCAACTTTATGCCAATATATTATACCCAAAGTATTTTTTAGAACTTTTGCTTTTTTGCACTACCCTGAAAAATTCATGCAATTTAACTGTTTAAATGTGTCAGCCACATGTTGCATGCTTATAATTTGTTAAAGAAAGTTTCAAAGTTAGCTGAGCTTATTAATTTTTTACTTATTGATAATCTCTAAATGTAGTTGACACAAACACAACTGTGTGCTTTTTGTACAGCAAAATCTACCATAATCTAAATTTAGAACCATCTGAAAGACCCTATGTGCCTGTTGAATTTTAGAAAAAAAAATATATATTAATTTTATTACTATATTTGCAAGAATTTGTCCTTTTCCAGTTTCCAGTTGTGGAAATCTAAGATGAGAACTTTTCTTGAAGTGGCTGGAAATTCCTTTTCAGATAAGTTATGAAGATGAAAAAGAAAAATAGAGAGGAACAGTTTTAACATGAGTTCTATAAAAGCCATGCTCTTATTTTTACAGATACCATGCGTGTAGTTGGCATTGTCATTAAAACAGCCTTCAAATTTGTTGTTCTTCTAAAATATGAATTCTTCACAATTATGCACCACTTTGAGAAACCACAGATTAATACAATTATACTCATTTGACCAGGGTCAGTGTGGAGGCAAGAAATAAAAATTCAAGGTTTGATGCTTTTTTCCTCAGCTACAAATATACTTGTTTAGAAATGCCAACAGAAGATGTTTCTTTAAAATAGCATAAGGTAGTATAATTGCCTTGTTCACTGTTACTTGGAGAATCTAGAATGGTGTCTGGCACACAGTAAGCACCTTATGTGTTGAATGAATGAATAAATCCCTATCACTTTGTACAGTGACTGATACATAACAGGCACTTAGTAAATACACTGAATACATGGATATATAAAGATTAAATCTATGTACTCTAAAGATTTACTAACTAAAAAAAACATGATACCCACAAAGACAAAAACAGGAAATACAAAACTACATCTAGGATTCAATATGTAATTATTATCTATTAGAATACATAAAGAATACTGCTCCCTATATGTATTCCTGGTTTTGTCAGGTGCCTCAAAACCAGAGGTAAATGTTTCAAACGTGTGATCTAGAATTTGGATGTGTTTTTAATGGAATAATGATTAATTTACTATGTACTAATCACCCAATGAAAAAACTGTCATTACTGGCTTGTACTAATACTTGATTTATCACCTCTGAACACTAATATTTATTCAAAAAAGCAAGTCTATACTTTTGTATTACAGAAAAAAATTCAAAAATTACTAGTGATTAAATAAAGGTTTGTAAGATTTTAAGATTAGTTGGCATATTTCCACACCACACCTACCAGCAAAGTTTGGTGTACTCCAACCTGCCCAATGATAGGCACCATAGTTCTTACAAAAACATGTAATTAAAAAATAATTTTAAACTAGAACAGTACTCAGCTCTGGATTATGGTGGTGCTGGAGATTGAGCCTGAGGCCTTGGAGCCTGAGGCATGAAAGTCTTTTCCATAACTATTATGCTATCTCTCCTACCCTATATTATAGGACATTTAAATTTCATTATAATGCAAACTGGTACAGCCCCTTTGGAACACTGGATGGACAGTTCTTAAACAAATAAAAATGGTATTATTACCTTATGGTCCAGCAATACCATTCTTAGGCTTTTATCCAGAGGACACTTAAACATTAATTAGAAGGGGCATATGCACCCCTATGTTCATAACTACATTATTCCCAATAGCCAGAAAGTGGACTCGGCCTAAATGTTCATCAATAGATGACTGGCTAAAGAAATTATTAAATACACATATCCCATGGAGTACTTCTCTGCAGTCAACAAAACATATTGTCTTCTCTTGGACAAAACAGAAGTGAAGGTGATTATGCTTAGTGAAATAAGTAAAGAGATGAATGACTACCAGATGGTTGCACTCATAGGTGGAACCTAGAGATCTGAGTCACATGAACTTGAAAAAAAAAAACAAGAGGCAAAACAGAACAAACAAACAAACAAAAAACAGAAGCAATCAAACTTTAAGACTTGTGAGAATTATGGTGGTTATCTTAGGGAGGGTGGTGATACAGAACTCTGTTGGTGGATGTGGCATGAAACTATACATTGTAATCTTACAATCTTGTAAGATACCATTAATAACAAATAAAAAATAAGTTTCACTAGAGGAGCCTAAAAACAGAATAGTCTAATAGCTATCAATAACTTTTATAATTACAAGAAATCACATCTATTTTATTTCCTCAGTATCTACTGTTTGCTCAATGCTACTGATCATTTGCTTATTTTGAGATAGTTCCACAAGGTTGTTATTCTTTTCTTCTTATTATATCTGTTTAATATAAAGTATTGTACTATGTTTTTCATCTTGTGTGTCAGTACTTATTTTGAGGCTCTGGAATTATTAAATAGATATTATACAACTTGGAAGTCTAATAATCTATTGGTAGGGTGGAAACTGAAATTTAACAGAAACAAAGATAAAAGTTATATTTATGCAATCATGATAGCTTATTAATTACTAGGAAGCAGGTCAAAGAGTATAGAGTTAGTATTAACTTAAATATCAAGATCAACTTTACAAAAAGGAAGTATAATAGAAAGTAGTGAGCTGTTAATGAAGACATCAAACAAATGAGTGTTATAACATATAGAGCAAGAAAAGAAGATGAAGACAGTCAAATTTCTATAATTATCAAGTCTGTGAGGAAGTAATTAAAATATTCACTAAGGCTCAAAAAAAGAACAGAAGCAAGTATTACTTAACTGTTAGCTTCATTAACTTGTGTTTCATAGGAAAAGTTAAATTGTTCTATAACATATTGTTTCATGGAAACTTTGTTTTCATACTGTGATGTCTATTAAGTAACTTGAGTTGACAACAGACCAACAAGTCTAAGTAGGTAAAGAATTAGCCCTAAGGGTTAGAAAGATTTCTTGCTCAATTATGTATAATTCTCTGATTGGTCTCTTGGAAATTTATGTACTTGTGATAAGCAAAAGAAATTTAAGCTCTATCAGAAATCAAAGTTGTCAATGTTCTAAGATTTCTAAGCTTGTCAAAAGTCCAGGAAGCCACTGTTAAATGAGATGTGAGATGTAATCAATATTTACTTTGTATATATTTATAATGTGAACTCATTATAAATATCCTCAATTTAGTTACCTAGTAAGAGAAATTGCTTTGTTGAAATCATGAAGTGTTTTCAAGTATAGGGCTTATGGAATATATGTAGAAGGGGGCTGGGCAGTGGTGTTCCTGGTTAAGCACACAGTTATCATGCACAAGGATTCAAGTTTGAGTCCCTGCATCCTACCTGTCGGGGAGGGAGATGCAAGTACTATGGGTATCCTTTCTGTCTCTCTTCCTCTCTGTCTTCCCCTCCCCTCTCAATTTCTCTCTGTCCTATCAAATAAAGAAAAGGAAAGGATAATGGATTCATCCTGCAAGCACCAAGCCCCAGAGATAACCATAGTGGCAACAGAAAAAAGAAGAAAGAAGAAAGAGAAGGAAGAGGAGAAGAAAGGAGGAGAAGGAGAAAGAGAATGTAGGCATAAAACAATTCAGTTTTTACTTGGACAAATTACTTGTCTGTGATCTTTTCTATACCACTATATTTTGAAATCTGGCATAGGCACTCTCATTGAATATAATTTTTATTATAATTTCTTATAGAAATAATATATTGGAGAATGTTGGATTTTTTTAATGTAAGATATGAGGTAAGTATATAATGTAATGGTATGTGAGACTTCCTTTTAAAAACACCTTGACACCAGGTTCCAGATGCTAGCATGATGCCAACCAGACTTCTCTGGACAGACAACCCCACCAATATGTCCTGGAGCTCCGCTTCCCCAGAGTCCTGCCCCACTAGGGAAAGAGAGAGGCAGGCTGGGAGTATGGATCAACCCTGTCAACACTCATGTTCAGTGGGGAAGCAATTACAGAAGCCAGACCTTCCACCTTCTGCATCCCACAATGACCTTGGGTCCATACTCCCAGGGGGTTAAAGAACAGGAAAGCTATCAGGGGAGGGGATGGGATATGGCGTTCTGGTGGTGGCAATTGTGTGGAATTGTACGCCTCTTATCCTATGGTTTTGTCAGTGTTTATTTTTTATAATATTTTATTTATTTAGTGACATATTTGCTAAAGAAACTGTGCCACTTAGAGGTCAGTCTCTGGTCTGGTTTGTCTGAGAAATTCAAGGTAAGGAGAAAATTCAGCAGGGGGTGTGGAGAAAGTTCTTGTTTATTCATAGCAAATGAACCCACAATTCCTATTGCAGAGGAAAGTTACTGTGTTACTGGGTTACCTAAAATCACATACTTTAATTAGTTACTATTTCCATACTACCTGCTGTTTTTTTAAAGTCACTAGGAATCTCCTAATACTAGCATAAGGATAATTCCAAGAATTTTAGCTTAAGCAACTCAAAAATCAAACTTGTCAGTCACAGAGATGGTGAAGAGGGTAGAACACATAGATTTGATGGTAAGGGTGTAAGAGGGTGGAGAGAGGCTCAACTTTGGACAGATTAAGTTTGAAATGTCCAAGTAGAGATATCAAGAGGACACCTAGAAATTCAATCTAAGGGGCTGGGTGGTGGTGCACCTGGTTGAGCGCATTTATTACGATGTGCAAGGATGCTGATCTGAGCCCCGGGTCCCCACCTGCAGGGGAAAAGCTTTGCGAGTGGTGAAGCAGTGCTGCAGGTGACTCTCTGTCTCTCTCCCCCTCTATCACCCCCTTCCCTCTTGATTTCTAGTTGTCCTTATCCAATAAATAAAGATCTTTTAAAAAATAAAAAAATAAATAGATAAAAAGAAATTCAATCTAGAGGACTCGGGGGAGAGGTCCAGGAAGAAGACACAAATTTACATAGAGACAAAGTCTAAAGCTATGAAAATAAGGCTGAAGAAAGAGAGGAAAGAGACCTAAGAATTAAGCCATGGTTTTAGGTTATCCAATACTAAGAGGTGGAAGCAACCATGTGGAAGAGTGGATTTGGGGTTGGGTGGTGGTGTACCAGGTAGAATACATACATTACCATGCACAAGGACCTGGATTCAAATTCATCTATCTACCTACAGTGGTGAAGCTTCACAAGTCATGAAAATAGTTCTGCAGGTGTCTCTCTTTATCTCTCTATCTTCTTCCCCTTTCAATTTATCTATGTCTCTATCACATCTTGTTATATATATGTAGGAGATGAAGTGATAAATCTTAGTCACAGATTAATGTATTTACTGCTTCTCTGAATCTATTATTACACTAATACATCGAGACTATTTGCCTTTTAAGCAAGAGTATAAAAGGAAAATATATTTGCAGATGTTTATGTTGCATAGTGGAATGCAAACCAGCATTTTCAAAATATACTAATTTTCAGAAATAGAAATAATCAGTTTGGATCTACAGATAAAAAGTAAACTTTAAGACAGGAGCTAACTGTGTGATAAATATCTTTACTGTATTTCCTTCCAATTAAATCATATACTTTTATTTAAGGATGATATTTAGTTGTGTAAGAATCTTAGTGTTCAGAATTTCCATAGGTAACAAGAGTTTAAGGTTAAGTTCATGAGAAACAAATGAAATAGCTGTGATGACTGACATATAACACAAAGTATAAGCTAAGCAACATCCCAAAAATTTTAGGAGAGAAAACTTAGGGGCTTACTGAAAGAGAAAAAGCTTTATATCCCTTACTTCAACACTGTGTGTTTTGTGGGGAGAGTAAGGGGGGGCATAACCCTTATATATGAAAAGTAAGATTCCTGGACACCAAGATTATTTACAATATTATTCAGATACAATGAAAATGTCACCTTAAAAAATTTTTATGCTATCCCATTAACAGCCAGAACCCAAGGATTTACTTTTCAGGCCACAAATCCTATTCTATACCATCCAGGTGGGAACAAAAATAAAGCAGCTCCCACAGACAAAAAGAATGTATCTTATGGCTAATGGTATACAATCAGAAATACAAGAAAAAGCACCCCCCAGTACAAATAAAAAAGAGAGAGAAACATTTCTTTACGTCTTCTGCTTATATTTTCCAAAGATAAAAATTAGCTTATAGCACCATTGAAAACAAAGGCAAATATTAGAACATTTTTTCAACTGCTTGAGGCAAATTATATTTCTTCTTTTAGAATAAGTTCTTTTCTTTAAATTTTTTATTATCTTTATTTATTTATTGGATAGAGACAGCCAGGAATTGAGAGGGAGGGGGTGACAGAGAGGGAGAAAGACAGACACCTGCAACACTCCTTCAGCACTTGCAAAGCTTTCCCCAGTAGATGGGTACTGGGGCTCAAACCTGGGTCTTTGCACATTGTAACATGTGCACTCAACCTGGTGTGCCACCAACCGCCCCCTAAAATAAGTTCTTTTAAAAACCAGTGTTAAGGATCCCGGTTCGAGCCCCTGGCTCCCCACCTGCACGGGGGTCGCTTCACAGGCGATGAAGCAGGTCTGAACGTGTCTTTCTCTTCCCCTCTCTGTTTTCCCTTCCTCGCTCCATTTATTTCTGTCCTATCCAATAACAACGGCATCAATAACAACAATAACAAGAGCAACAAGGGCAACAAAAATGGGGGGAAAATAGCCTCCAGGATTTGCAGTGTTGGCACCGAGTCCCTCAATAACCTTGGAGGCAAAAAAAAAACCTATTTACTGGGAACTGGGAGGTGGCGCAGCAGGTTACATGCACATGGCGCCAAGTGCAAGGATCCGCGTAAGGATCCCAATTCGAGCCCCCCAGCTCCCCAGCCACATGGGGGTCACTTCACACGCAGTGAAGCAAGTCTGCAGGTGTCTGTCTTCCTCTCCTCTCTTGATTTTTCTCTGCTCTATCCAACAACTATAGTTGCAGTAGCAACTATAATAATGACAACAACAACAACGATAAATAACAAGGGCAACAAAAGGGAAAAAACAGCCTCTAGGAGCAGTGTATTCATAGTGCAGGCACGGAGTCTAGCGATAACCCTGGAGGCCAAAAAAAAAAAATTTAAAAATACTATTTATTTATTTATTTTGAATAGAGAGAGAAAAATTGAGAGGGAAGGGGGTAATACAGAAAAGAGGCGAGAGAGAGAGAGAGAGAGAGAGAGAGAGAGAGAGAAAACGAACAGCAGAATTGCTTTGTGTAGCTTCTCCCCTGCAGACAGGGATCAGGAGCTTGCACCCAAGTCCTTGCATATGGTAATGTGTGCACTCAACCAGATGCACCTACACCCTGCCTTGCCAAACTATATTTCAAGATGAACATGAGGACAGACTACTGTTAGCATATATTTTTTAGCAGGGGTCATTATATTCCTTATTTACTTTTCTGGCCAGAACTCCTATACTATACCATTTAGGTGGGAACAGTCATAATAGTAAAGCATAGGTTCTGCATGGCTTTCCCTCCCTTCTTCCTGGCTCCTCTGATTTGCTCTCTTTCACAGGTTATCAATCACTTCCTACAAATAAGAATGCTTTCATTAATTAAAAAAAAAGTGTAGGAAGTCAGTAGTACAATCGCAATAACTTTGCCCTTCTAGTTTAAAAGGTTGGATACCAAACAGGAAGGGGAGAAAAAGTAAAATGCAATCTTAAATGTTCTCATCCTAGTTTTTTCTTCTTTTTTAATTTATTTATAAAATGGAAATATTGACAAGACCATAGGTTAAGAGGGGTACAATTCCACACAATTCCCACCACCAGAACTCCACATCCAATCCCCTCCATTAAAAGCTTTCCTATTCTTTATTACTCTGGGAGTATGGACCCCGGATCATTATGGGGTGCAGAAGGTAGAAGGTCTGTTTTTTTTGTTTGTTTGTTTGTTTTTTTGTTTAGCAGTATACTGCTCAGCTCTGGGACTTTGGAGCCTCAGGCATGAAAGTTTATTTGCATAAGCATTATGCTATCTACCCCAGCCCCTGTTCCCAGTTCTCAAGCTTCTCACATATATCTCATGTTTCTATAAACCTTCAGAATGTGTATGTGCAGAATGTGGTGCTTCTTAGCATTTTTTTTTTAATTTTACATTAATTTTTTTTTGTTAACTTTATTTATTGGACAGCCAGAAATTGAAAGGAAAGGGGGTGACAGAGAGGGAGAAAGACAGAGACAACTGCAACACTGCTTCACCACTCACAAAGCTTTCCCCCTACAGGTGGGAGTCTGGGGCTTGAACCCTGGTTCTTTGGCATTGTAACATGTGTACTCAACCAGTACCACCTGACCCCCTTCTTAGCATTTCTTAATGGGAAGTGGTATCACATTTATTCAAAGCTAAGAGGTGGGATTTCGAACTACTGTAGAAAATGTTGAATTTTAAATATATGTAATTCAGTGAATTATAGTTATGGCTCTCGAATATAACTATTGGTATACATTATATGTAATCAATTTATATACTATCAGCAAAGCAATCACTTTTATTCTATGTAAAAGAGGAAAGTACCAAGTTTTATGTAATAAACTACAAATTTAATAAAGCAGAACTTGGACTAGGTTTGGTGTACTGAACCAAAGTAAAAGACTATGGTGGGCGGGAGTACAGGTCCTGGAAAAGGATGACAGAGGACCTAGTGGAGGTTGTATTGTTATGTGGGAAACTGAGAAACGTTATGCATGTACAAACTATTTACTGTCGAATGTAAAACATTAATCCCCCAATAAAGGAAAAAAAAAGACCCTGGGGTTGGGGGGAGGGTTCAGGTCCTGGAATATGATGGCAGAGGAGGACCTTGAAGGGGTTGAATTGTTATGTGAAAAACTGAGAAATATTACACATGTACAAACTACTGTATTCTACTGTTGACGGTAAACCAGTAATCCCTCCAATAAAGAAAAAAAAATTCATTCTAGGGCTGGAGGGATAGCATAACGGTTATCCAAAGACTAAGACGTTCATGCCTGAGGCAACAAAGGTCTCAGGCTCAATCCCCAGCACCACCACCATAAAGCAGAGGTGAGCAGTAGTCTAGTAAAAATAAATAAAGAAATACATAAAAATAAAAAAATAAATTTCAATCTAAAGTTTAGAAATAATTGCAATGTGTGTAGCTGTCACTATAAACAAGGCTAGTGGATATTTAAATTTGCTATGCTATCAGTTTAAAATGCCGTAACAGAATTAATAATAACAATATAATGTTCCTCACTGGATTCACCAGCGTAGGGTATACATCAATACATTTCCCCAGGGTTTTGATGGATGTACACAGATCTAGTCAACCTCCTCCTGTGACTTTCTTCTACACACAGATATATGTAATATCTTTCAACATCCAAGTCATACAATTGAGCTTCATAGTGATGGCTGTGGTTTGGCAGAGGTAACTGGCATGTGTAAACAGAGAATCATTAGCATTTTGCTCTAACCTCAAACCACAATTCCTTTCTTTTCTTCTCCAAATGACTTAGGACCTTGGAGTAGGGCTTATAATTACTATGTGGAATAAAATTATATTCTAATTTTTTTGAGCCCAGATGTTCTTAAAGAGATATGAAGTGGTTAAGTAGGACAATAATGTCACAAATTTCAAACAACAGGCCATCTCCTACTTTTACTCCTTTTGTTGTAAGCAATTTCTCCCTTAGGGAGGTAAAAGGAAGGTAAAAATGTTTATACATTGTCTTGCATGGTTTCTCAGTAGTCTGAGCAAAATATGAGGAGTTGGAAAAAAACAGCTTGCATAACAACCTCTGTTGTAAATTAAAACACATAATAGGAGAGCAACCTTAAAACTGAAAAAAAAATCATTGTCCCAGTATCATTACTATGAAAAATTATATTATGGAACATAAATATTAAATCCAGATAAATCAGTCTTATACAAAAATAATCTTATGTTGCTAGAAAAGTCAGTCTTTTCATCTGGTTTAAATAACTTCAATTTGATCTCTACACAAAAAATGATGATAAAGGGCTTTTTTTTCAGTATTCTGAATTAAACAGATTGTTGACGATACAGGCAAATATTCAAAATGATTCATTAAAAAGTAACATGAAGTAAAAAAAAATGTAAGAAGTTAAATTTCTCAATTTATTTCAAGTCACCCAATTGAAAGAACATAGGTCTGTGGGTCAAAATGACCCGAATTTATGTCAAAGATGGATCTCTTACTAGCTGGTTAAATCAAGGAAGTCACCTAACCTCAATTACTATTTTTTCACCCTCCTAAGAGTGAGTTAACATCACTTACCTTGCTGAATTTAGAAACAGCCAGGTCCATCTTAGTTGACCCTTAATAAGTGGTAATTATTGTTTTTATAGAAAGTAGATATAAAAAGACACCGATAAGCCATGTATTTCATATTATTCAGAAATCCTAGTATTAATTACACAGTGCTTGTGAAAAATGATCACAATAATGTAATCTCTTAGCAAATAATATATTGTGACCTTTTAGCAAAATCTCTGATGCAATATAGCTGTTAGCATTCAGAATTCACAAAAGTCCTATGAGGTACTATGATTATCCTCTTTTTCCAAATAAGGAAATTGAGGCACTGAGAGGTTAAACAATTTGCTCAAGGTCATCTAGAGAGTCAGGATTCAGATCCTGACAGTATGACTGCAGAGCTTATAATTTCAGCCATTTCATTTCCTCATTTTTTTCAAATAAAGAAACTGAGGCACAGACAGGTTAAATAATTTTCTCAAGGTCATACAACAGAGTCAGGATTCAGATCCTGGCAGTCTGACTGTACAGCTTATGATTTCAGCCATTTCACTGAAAACCTGCAAATAACAATAATTAAGATCACAGCCATTGTGTTATCAAGTATATATTAAATAAATATGTACAAGGTGCTACACTATGTGGTAGGCACTAAAATTCCAAACTCTGTCAGGACACAGACCATTTAGGCTCATAATATGGTGGCTAGAAGCAATCATTCCACCTCAGTTATGACTCAAAAGCAGTAGGTCTCTGCACTGAAAAACAAAAGTCTTCTTACTCCTCCTGTTTACTAACCATACAATTGTAGGAATTCTGCCACTGCCTCAAAGAAATGTGTATGAGTGTCACTGCACTTCATTCATTTGTCTGTTAACATCTTCTAAGAAGAAATACAAAAATCATCCTTATGTAACCACTACAGTAAATCTAGTTTATTACCACTAAAATGGATCATGGACAGTTTTCTGGTCATTAGGAAAACCAAAAGTTTGGTCAAAAGGTCTATAATATTAAAGATAACTCAAAACCAGTAGCAAAGGAAACTAAATCATAATGTACTATCTACAGGTACTGAAGTGCACAGCTGTACACTAAAACTTATGCCATGTTGTAAACTAATATAACCTCAATAAAAAGAGAACTAGAAAAAGGAAGTCCTATTTCAGTGCACACAGATGAGAACAATGACCCTATAATCATATCTCTGACTATATTTTTTGTCTTTCCCCTCTCTTGTAGTCTTGATAATTATTTTCCATTCTCCTGAATACAAAAATACTAAGATTAGTAGGGTTCTCAGCACATAAAAATATTTTATGGGTTTTAAAAATAGGGCTACTTTTATATATTCTAGAATAAAATAGTTATACCCTATCAAAACCCCAAAACCACTTGTGGGTAATGTGTATTTGTGGCTAATGTACAATGGGTAACATGTACAAAAACAAACTACTATGTCAGTGTTACCTTTACTGCAATTTAGCCATTTGTGACTGAATGACCTGTGCAACTGCAAACACTAAACAATCACATAAAATTGACTCAGTAATCTAACAGCAGTAGGTTCTGCCTTATACCTTTTGTTTTTAAAGGGGAAACAGACTGTTCAAAAGCCAAGTAACTAGGTTGGTAAAAGGAATGGGATTCTTTTCAGTTAAATTTGGGTTAAGGCTATTGCTCTGAGCAGCAATGACTTCCTTTTCACCCTTTGGCAATAAACAATGAAACCAAAAGAGAGTTTGCAGCATGGAAATCAAATGGCAAAGGTGTTGTAGATGACCTTGAAAAGGTACCTTTCAAGAAATTAATGGAAAATGATTGGCTTTAAACCTTGGTAGAAATGGCATTTCTTTGGTTCTCTATACATAAAAGGGAGTGCTTAGTCACCAGCACAGTGCTCACCTGATTGTCTGTCTTCAGGCAACCCCTGGCAAATGGCTGAAACTTGCAGATATTTCCCCAAAATTTGGATACTTCCTGCCCCTCCTTTTTATTGATTGTCTGAAATACCCTTAGTTAAAAAATGTTCTTCCTTTAATTTTTTTCAAGCTTATTTAGCTTTTCAGGTGCTTTGATGTTGAGTGTTGTTTTATTTTATTTTTTAAGAGGAAGTCTGAAGGTCCCTTGTAGTAAGGTTTCAGGTACACTGTTTTGACACTCTCATCTGCTTATGTACATAACACTTTGTCCTCAAATTTCATTTGTTGCCTTGGAATTTCTTGGAGAAAGAAAACAGTAGAGATGCATCCTTAAATATTATTGTCTAATTACTGGCATTTAACACAAATCATGCCATATTGTGGAGTATATCAAACATTCCAAAGATGATATTTTCCTTCTCCACTCAGTCATTATGAGATGATGATGAAAAAAAAAAAAAAGCTAGGCATCTGTGACTCATTTCACCATAGTGGATTCTTACTTTATTTATGCGGTTTATTCAAATAGTGGTTTTCCTTATGAAATCATATAGGAAGCATCTGGAAAGGTTACTGTGGAAACAGCAGGGGCTAGGGGGTGGGGCCAGAGAGCAAAAGATGCCATGACAACCCTTTTCGGGTTTCCCAGGAAACATGGGTTGCTATGGAAACTACATCAGTCAGGTCCAAATTAGTAACTTCCGCTGTAAGGAGTGTCTGCCACTTTAATCTTCTTGTGATACTGCAGAAGCTTCTCTCTCAGATGCATTAGGATTTTGCTGTTGTTGTTGTTTGTTTGTTTCTCTCTGCACTGAAAGCCTCAGCTTCTACGCTTTGATAGATGGCTGAAACATAACACACAGAACTTCACAAGAATTTTTTTGTTAAGTCTAGTACTTTTGAAATGCTTACCAAGTCCCAATGAGTTCAACAAATTAGTCATATCAGGACATTTTGGGCATTTCCCTTTGTTCAAAGTTGTAGACATCTTGAAAATTCTGAGAAGAGAGTTCCAAATAAAATCCCCAGTCAAAGAGCAAGTAATTTTCTGGTGGGTTTACAAGTCATTTTTCTAATTGGACTTTTCATCCACATATCCACAGTGTAGGCAATAGAACTAAATATTCAAAAATGCTGGAAGTGTTCATCAAACTTAAGCATTGTTTAAGTATATGTTCCTGCTTTACTTAGTAAAGAAACAAATGCCTTTTGATTTTGAGGTTAAACAGTTACTCTAACTGTTCTTTAGTTTCATTTCCTCCCAGGATGTAGTTTTTTTTCATAGGGTGTGTACTAGAAATCAAGTTTAAAGTCTGTTGTTTGCAATATTAAGAAGAAGGTGGGGAGGAGAGCTGAGAGAATGCAGCCCACTTGCATAACAGACACCTGTTTCAGTATGAAGCAGTAGGGAGAGGGTGAATGAAGTTTGTGCTTCCCACTTCTTCCTGTCCTTTCCTAGATGAATGGTCTGGAAACGTATAAAACAAGGGCATACACAGACCAAGGGGGCACGTTCCACACAATACTGAGCACAGCATTCACTTGTACCATATTCTAAACATCGGTAAATATCTTTTTCATGTTGACACACGAGTTGGGATTATTGTTCGTGGTGCAGGTGGCAGTGGAGTTGCCCGTTTTGAATGGGATCTGAGGGAAGGTGCTATGGTTCATACCCGCCTCTTCGATCACCATGTACTCCGACTTACTCAGAGTAGAGTTACTCCTTGCTTTGCGTAGCTCCTCAGCTGAAGAGGACAGGTGCTGGCAACTTCCCACATGCATGTACTGGGCTTGCTCTTCCCCTTCTGTTTCCCGGTGGTAGAAGTAATTGAAGTTGGAAACAATCACTGGGACTGGCAGAGCAATGGTCAGGACACCTGCGATGGCACAAAGGGACCCCACGATCTTGCCTCCTATGGTCACTGGGTGCATATCACCATAACCTACCGTCGTCATGGTTACCACTGCCCACCAGAAAGCATCCGGGATGCTACTGAAACCCGAAGTGGGGTCGTCTGCCTCGGCGAAGTAGACAGCGCTGGAGAAGAGGATGACCCCGATGAAGAGGAAGAAGATGAGCAGCCCCAGCTCCCGCATGGAGGCCTTGAGCGTCTGCCCCAGGATCTGCAGCCCCTTGGAGTGGCGGGAGAGCTTGAAGATGCGGAAGACGCGCACCAGCCGGATGACCCTCAGGATGGCCAGGGACATGGCCTGCTGTCCATTGCCCTGCCGCTCGGCCAACTCAGTGCCCAGGGTGATGAAGTAAGGGATGATGGCCACGATGTCAATCAGGTTCATGATGTTTCTGGAGAAAGTAGCTTTGCTGGGGCAGGCGAAGAACCGCACCAGCAACTCAAAGGAGAACCAGATGATGCACAGGGTCTCCACCACGAAGAAGGGGTCCGAGAAGCTGGAGCTCCCGGCCGGGGTCCCCGACGTGCTGTTGCTCGCCGCCTCGGGCTGCTCCTGCGCCGTCGAGGCGGGGTAGTCCTTGTCGTCGCGGAACTCGGGCAGGGTCTCCAGGCAGAAGATGACGATGGAGATGAGGATGACAAGCACCGACACGATGGCGATGCCCCGCGCCGGCCCCGAGCTCTCGGGGTACTCGAACAGCAGCCACACCTGGCGCTGGAAGTCGCGGCGGGGCAGCGGCCGCTCCTCCTCGCGCAGGAAGCCCTCGTCCTCCCGGAACTTCTCCATGGCCTCCTCGCCCAGCTGGTAGAAGCGGATCTCCTCGGAGAAGATGTCGATGGGCACGTTGACGGGCCGGCGGATGCGCCCCCCGGACTGGTAGTAGTAGAGGATGGCGTCGAAGCTGGGCCGGTTGCGGTCGAAGAAGTACTCGTTGCGGAGCGGGTCGAAATACCGCATGCGCCGCTTGGGGTCGCCCAGCAGCGTCTCGGGGAACTGGCAGAGGGTCTTGAGCTGCGTCTCGAAGCGCAGTCCCGAGATGTTGATCACCACGCGCTCCCCGCAGCAGTCCTGCTCGGCGGCCGGCAGCGCGGGCGGCAGCGGCTCGTAGCGCTCGCAGCCGCCGCCACCGCCGCCGCCGCCGCCGCAGCAGCCCTGAGGCGGGTCCCCGCCGCCGTCGTCGGCCGCCTCCGGCTCCGGCAGGTGGTCCTCGGGCACCACCGTCATGTCGGGCGGCAGCTCGGGGCCCGCGGCGGGCTCGGCGCAGTCGGGGCTCACGAGGCTGTGGGAGCCGCCGCCGCCGCCAACGCCGCTCTCAGGGTCCTGAGGAGGGTGGGCGCCTCGGCGGGCGGAGGGCGGCGGCGGCGGCGGCGAGCGCGGGAGGCTGAGATGCTCGTCCATGCAGCGGCGGCGCGGGCTGGCTGCGCTGCTCCTCGCCTCCCCGCCCCTCCGCCGCCTCCGCCCCAAGCCGAGCCAGCCGCCTGTTGCTGCGGCCGCCGCCGCCGCCGCCGCCGCGAGGTTAGTCTGGGTCTGGCGCGCTCGGCCGCCGCTGCGCCGAGACGTCTCCTCCCTCCGCCCCTAACCCGCGGGCCGCGCGCCCGCCCCTCCCTCCGCGGCCGCCGGATTCCCGCCCTGCGTGCTCCCCGCTCCCCCAGCCGCCCGCCGGGCCCCGCCCCCACACCCCCTCGCCTCGGGGTCACCCGGGCGCCCTGGATTTGCCCCCAGGTCCGTGTCTCCCCAGCTCGGTGTCTCCGCAGCACCCTCTTCCAGCCTGGGCGACCTTCTGGGAATCCAGTCGCCCGCCTCTGGGCTCACCAGGCCTCGGGTCGGCGCCCCCGCCCAGATGGAGGGTGGATTTCTCCATGAGTCCTGGGCCACACCACCTGTTACCCCCCCCACCCCACCACCACATACAGCTCACCACCAATGGAATGCCTGCCCTCCTGGGCCTGTGGGGCTGCAGCAAATACGGACTGGGAAGGCGCTCTGAGCCCAGAGTTCTGTCCAGGTGGGGCCTGGTAGTGCAGGTGGGCATCCTGAGGAAGAAGCAAGTCAGATGTAAGCATCCAGAGCCCACTCGAGGGTGGAAACACGCCAGACCCAGAGGGCTCTAAAAGATTGAACTCCTGCTTGCTTGGGTGAAAAGCTCAACGGAATTAATGGGTGCCCAAGAGTTTTGCACCGGCTATCAGAAGAAAAATGAAACAGAGAGCAAGGTTCCTTTCCCTCCCTTCCTTCCTTCCTCCCTTTCTTTTTTTTTTTTTTCTGTCTTTCTTTGTTTCTTTCTTTACATTTTTCTTTGTTTTTCAGTTCTTTTTTAAAAAAATTTAGTTTATTTATAAAAAGGAAATATTGACAAAACCATATAGGATAAGAGGGGTACAACTCCCAAAACATAGATACAGACCGGGTCCCATGAGATAGAGCATATGTTCACATGTATCCATAAGTTAGGGCAAAATATAATATATACAATAGTCTGCAGTGAGTCAGTACAAAGTTCACAATGAAATAGTGTCTACTTAGACTTAGATACCCTCCTTACCTATTTCCTATTATACTTCCCTCACTCACTCCCAAGCTAACCTTTTCAAAGCAAGGACTGCAAAAGTTGTATAAGGGCAAGAGACTGGCATACTTTTAACGATGACTCTTTAGTAACTATCAGGCCACCCCATCAGCTGGGACCCTAGTCAGGGAGTCCTGAGATTCCCAGACAGACATGATGGGCCTAGACCTTGAATAAATCCCTCTCTCCATTGTTACCAGCCATCTCTATCAGGAACAACACAATAGACTCCTTTGTGGACCCCCCCCCCCCCATACAACCTTGCTTTCAACTTGGATCAACAATGGTAGAGAATGTTCTATCCTCAAAGGTAGGATGGACAACACACTCTATGCTACACCTGAGGAAGATGGGTTGATATTGGGGCAGTTTGGAACGTACCTACTCTTGACCACAGACTGTGAGCTCAGATATACAGGGATGCAGAGGTCACATAGGCTCCTAAGCTGAATATGGGCTCCAGATCACATCAAATTGATGGGGTTTACAGTCAACAATATTTATATGCCTTTCCCATATTTGGGAGCTACTCTCTTCCCTTTCTCCCTTTCTTCCTGCATCCCTCCTCCCTTCTTTCATTCCTACCTTTCTTTCTCCCTTTTGAAAAACATTTTTTATTTTTATTATGGATTTAATATTGGTTTACAAAATTATGAAATAACAGGGTATAATTCCACACCCTTCCCACCACCAGAATTCTGTGATCCCATTCCTTCCATTGGAAACTGCAGTAGTTTTCCCAAGGTCACAAATATGAGTTGACTATTTCTATAAATATCTACATTTGTATATATTTGCCCCCCCCCCTTTTTCTTATGGTCCTGCCTTCTCCCTTTCTAAGTCACCTACACCTATTGCTGTTTCTGAGCATACTTCATTTTTCCTCTTCTCTCTTTGGGTCTTGATGGAATTGGAATTCAGAGCACTCTGGTCATCTTCCCCTAACATTTCTCTTCCTCTCTGGGGGTGTGGACCAGAATTCTTTTTGGGGTGCAGAAGGTGGGAGTTCTGGTTTCTGTAATTGCTTCTTTGCTGGACATGAGCATTGGTAGGTCGATTCATATACCCAGCCTATTTCTATCTTTCCCAAGAAGGGTGGAGCTCTGTAGAGGTGAGGTTCCAGGATTCATTGGTGAGGTCCTGTCTGCCCAGGAAATTCAGGATGGAATCTTAATGGCACCAGCAACTTGGTGGCTGGAAGGCAGTAAGATAGAAAGCAAGACAAAACAATAAACAATAAACAAGAGCCGAAAAAAAAAAAAAAGGAATATAGAAGATGAGAGTAGGGACAGAGACCAAGTTTTCATAGTGATTAGTTCACATTAACTTTCCCAGCCAATATTTCAGTCATGGGGAAAAATTGATGACCAAGTTTCTGGTTAGGATTTGCAAGAGGAGGATAATGTCTTCAGGACAGTAAAATATCCTGTCCTTGGGAAATTAAGAGGGAAAAATAAAAGGAAATTCACATCTGTGGAGGAAAGGACAGGAGGGGGGTCTTAGACCTTCTACTGAATGTTCACAGCTGACCTCTTGGTGGGGAATTTGCCACACCCTAGATGTTAAACTGGGAGAAAATTCAGTCTACAAATTATCTATTTGTTTCTTGATTTGGGCCTGAGGATAGTTTCCATTTATCTCTTTTGAAGATAAACTGTTCACCATGTTGTGATAACTTTGAACACAGCTTCTGTTTCTAGACATTTTCATCAACTGCAATGGAGAGTCAACCCTGGGCTTAAGAATGTGTTTCCAATCATGTTGTACAAGTCATTTACAAAAAATGAAAAACAAACAAAACCAATCCATCCCCACCATACCTGAACTGATAATTAGAGTGAGAATGATTTGTGGTCACTGCTTCCACCACCACTTCTAACCAAGAGTTTATTCTAAGACAGAAACTAAGTCTTTATCTGATTTATATTTTTAGAAGCTCAGAGTAACTGATACATAGCAGGAATTCAGTATATATTGAGTTCCCCAACAATTGAGTCTTTGCATTTCTATCTCCTTTGTGAGATCAACAAGCTTTTTTGAACTGAGGACCTTGCTGGGATAAGGAGGTAGGATGAGAGAGCATTTCACTCCATTATGCCATAGGCTTTTCACCTCTGCCTCTTCTAGATACAACAAGCACCCATGTTTTCATTTATTTATTCAATAAATAAATACATAAAATGTATTTTATGAGACAGATCAATAGAGAAGGGGAAAAAAGAGTGGGTGAGAGGAAGAGAGACATCTGCAGTACTGCTTTACCACTTGTGAAACTTTCTCTCTGTAGGTTAACTTGGGTCCTTGCACGTTGTAATATATGTATGCTCCACCAGATGTGTCACCACCTGATCTCAGCATTATTCTTTTCTCTTACACTTCATCCCTAGGACAGTGCTTGGCACAGCAGGCTGTGCTGTATGTTGCAAGATGTTAAAAGAGGGCAGTCATATAAAACAATCTCTCACAAAACTCTAGAATACTGTTTTTGAACTGGTATTAGGGCAGCAGTATAATCAATCATTCATATACTTGAATCTAAGAATAAGACAGACAGCTTGCTGCAAGGATGGTTTGTAGAAAGGCAAAGGCCCTATTTTTAAAGACCAAATGTTTCATGCACTTCTATATCTGACTTGGAATGTGATTTATTGCTCCATTTGCAGGAATTAGTACTGAGATTAATATTAATCAATGACATGGAAGGCCAAAGCAGAAGATGGTTTTGTGATGGATGGTCAGAAGCTTTGCTTTGCTGTGAAGTGTCTCTTCTTCAAAAATGACTATTTCCATTTCTCTCATGCTTTGGCCCTATCTGGGAGACAGATCAGATCTTTTTAGCAAGCCCTTACTTTACAGGTAAGGCTAAAGACATTTATCAATTTGTTTAAGTGCTCATAGCTAGTTAGTGGTAGAGCTAGGCCTAAAATGTTGGATGATTTCCAAATCTAATGCCTGCCTTCTTGTCTCATACTGTGAAACTCTTATGTTGATCACGGTGAGTGCTTAATAAACACTAGATTTCTATCAGCAGTCTATTTGCTTCTGATTGCTGACTAGTTCACTTCAATTCATATTTATTTTAACTGAAAACCGCCTTCTGACAGCCAGCCTTTTGTTTATAAGGAATGAGTTGGTGGGTGAATTCCAGCCCTGTTGGACAGCAGAACCCATCACAACAAATCAGTGTCAAAAGTGGCACTTCAGGAGGAACACACACCACTTATTTAGTACCCCCAGTGGAGTGGTTTAAAGTGGTTTGAGAATGTCTTATTAATTCTCATGACTTCCCGGGGTGGGTAATAATATTATTATTACAATGTTTAAGAAAAGAATTGCAGCCAAGCCAACAGTTTCTCTGAGCACATACAGAATTTCTTTATATTTCAGTCATCAGTATGAGAGCTGAAATAAAATCATCAGATTTGTAGACACCAAGGCTCAATCTTAATATCTGAGATTTCTGTCTTGATTTTACTGATCACAACAACAATGGACATAGCTGTTCATCATTTTCTAGATGGTTAGTAGCCTCTTGGATTAGCCCCAAAGTTTTTGAGACTGAGACAAGGCAGACCTAGATATTACTGTTAATTGTAATTGTAGGTAAATGAGTGGACAATGAACAATCATGTGCAAAGGAACTGGTTTTAGTTATTGTGGGAATATGAAATTTGAATATAGGCCTTATCTTCAATAGATTTTCATGGATTGGGAAGATTAACTAGAAACTCATGAAAATCTCCACAGCAGTATTAGTTAACAATACAAGACAATGTGGTACCCACATGCACAAACTACTATGTGATTTTGGTCTGTTTTAGCCAAACTGGCTGTCTTGCACTCGCTTGCGACCCCCCTAAAAAAAAAAACATTTTCCCTCTAGGTTTTCAAATGCCCTCCTCCATCACTTTCATATGACTCTGTTTAGAATGCCACTCCTGGGGTCAGGTAGGTAGTACACTCCGTAGAGTTCACATATTATCATTGCAAGGACCTAGGTTCAAGATCCTAACTTTCACCTTTAGGAAGGAAATTTCAAGAGTGGTAAAGCAGTACTATAGGTGCTTCTATTTCTACTTCTCTCTTTCTCTCTTTTACCCTTTCTTCTTTCTTCTTCTCCTAGTGTTTGCCACCCTTTCTTCTCAATTTCTGTCTCAATAAAAATTTTTAAAAAAACAACAACAATAGTAATAATAACAGTAACAGAATGTCACTTCTTCAGAGTTGCCTTTCCTGATGACAACTGACTGATTTCAAAGCATTCTATACTTGGTAATTTTCTAGTTTACTGTCTATTTTATTTTCCTTATTGTGTTGATTTACTTGAAATTGGTTCCTTGCTTACTGCTTCCTGGATTAAAACAAAAATTCTTCAATAGTAGGAGTGCCAACTTTTTCACTTCTGTAGCCTCTGAATATAGAATAATCTCTGACACATAATAGACACTTAATCAATGCATGTTGGTTGGAGAGAAGAGAAAATAAAGAGGGAAGACACAGGGAGTAAAAAGGTGCTATGAATGTGCTGGTTTTGCTGGTGTAAAAGGTTTATTTTGGAGAGATGACTGTAATTTTCCTCTTCCATATCATAGAACAAGTTCAGCTGTGCAGATGTGTGAGGACTTTTAAGTGCTACTTTTACCCTTTACTTCTATTGTCTCTTCTCCATACCATTTCGGGTGGGTTTATCCTGCACTCCAGAAATATATTCTCAACTGCTCTCGTGGATAGTCTTCCTGCAGATAACTCAAGCTTAATATTTATAGCACTGGACTCATTATCTTCCCCTCCAAACTTGCATCTCTTCCTGTTTTTCTTATTTTATGCTAGAACACAAAGTCACCACAGGTCCTTCTTCTGCCTTTATCCTTATATCTATTCAATTATTAGGTAATTCTTTTCCCCTTCATATTCCCTCTCAGTTCTGCCCTCACCTTTCTAAACTCACTACCACTGCCCCAGTTTAGGTTGCCATGGCCATTTCATAATAGGTTCCCTGCTCTCAGTCTCTCTTTTATGTACTTCATTCTCCAGGAAGTAGCCAGGTTATTTTTGTAAAACACAGATTTAATCACATGGCTTTCTTATGCTACCATGATGGTTGAATCCTGGCTCTGACCCATACTTCTGGCAATATCCTCTGTAGGTCTAAAACATGCCAACCACTTAATAGCCAAGCTTTTACTTATGCTAGCTGCTCTTGCTCTAGCTCACTGGACACACCTTTTACCCTTTTCCTGCTGGTGAATTCAGTCATCAAGGGTTAGCTTGGAGGTGACCTGCCCAGAATGATTACCACCTTGAATTAAAATCAGTAATCTTGACTTTAAATGAATTCACAATCCTTTCTCCTCATAGGATTTTTTTGTTCAAAGCTCCATTGAAGGTCTTTACCATACCAGGTCTGGTTTGTGTGATATGCTCCATCCATCTACAAGAATATGCACTCCATCTTACTAATAGCTAGCATATCGAGCAGTAAATACATAGTACTAAGCCAATAGTATACTAAATACTTTATATACACCAATCTTTAAACCACAATGCTATTCCTATACTGTTTATCCTGTGGACAGACTGAGTGCAGGGTGGTGAGGTCACTGCAGTACCACACTGCTAAGAGACAGTAGAACCAGGACTTAAAGCGAGTAGTACCAATTTGCAAACCACCTCTATGGGGAATAGAGGGTTTGTCTCATTCCCTTGTATTTCCAGTCTCTGTGTGTGTGCTGATAAATGGTACATGATTTTCAAATAATGTAATAAATACATTTACAAAAATGAGTATATTTTCTCTAAAGATAACTGATAGACTACAACGCCTAAGTCCTAGTCCTTAATGCAAAGCTTAAATATGGGCTTTCCTGAATTAGCACCATTTTCTAAGAAGAAAGAATGATGCTAGATATGGAGATGATGACTTTCAGTGCTGTTGTGTTCCATAGAATGACCCAGCAGTCTACAGCCTCACATGGCACAGTGATAATTCAGAAAAAAAAAGTTCTATTCAGGGAAGATTGGGATTCTGTCAGCAGCCATGTCAAACAAAGAACTAAAAGTACTATGTTTAAGCAAGCCTGATGCTTCTTATTGAGCCTGTATATATAAGAGAGAACAACTAGATACTGAGACACGTGCATGGCCTTTTCTGGTAGTGGTTAATTTATTGGAAAAGCAGGCACAGTCACACCTCTAATCATAGGCACGATGTGCAATTAATGATGAAATAAGCAGTAAAGAGCCATGGTATGTACCAATTATTTGTTTGCAGATGGGACTCTTAACATTTGTGGAAACAATTGAGTGACTGTAGAACACTACTAAACAAAACAGCTTACTTTTCCAAGATGTATATTGCAAATAATACTTCCACCATGACTTTCTTCAAAGTGGGTCTGACCAGAAATATTTGAAGATATATAGAACATTCCTTTTGTTTGCCTTCTCATGTTCCTTGTATGAGGTGCTCTACTGTGAGGCTAGAGGTGGGCCACAATAAAATAAATTTCAAAAACTAAACAGAACTATTTTAGTCATATGGTTAGTGGATATTTATGTGAACTGTTGAAATTAATTTGGCATGTAATTGTAAAGCTCTGATAGATATTTAAGGGCATCTGTTGAAGTACGATAAGATCAAATTTTAATTGTGTAAATTTTAATTATGATTTTTTGTATAGACATTCAAGAAAATGTAAAATGAAGAAAATGATATCTAAGACAAATATTATGAGAGGTCAATGAAATGGTCTATATCAATGCGCTCAGTTTTCCATTCTGTACAAGTAGGTGCTTAATTGTTTATTTACTTACATATCTGTACAACAATAAATACATAATGAGGATTTTCATATTCCTGATTGTAACAGTTCACATGTAATGCAGGTCTTTATCTCCCAGGATAGATCTTCTACTCTGGTTTTAATTAGCATATGGTCCAACAAAACCAAAGAAATAGCATAATGTTTATTCAAAAGACTTTCATGCCTCATTCTTTGAGGTCCCAGGTTCAGTCTCAGCACACCACTGTAAGCTAGAGCTGAGCAGTGTTCTGGTATATAAAAAAAGATTGGTTAAAGAGAGAGAGAGGTGGGGGAGATAATCTACATTTAGCAGGTCTTATAAAATTAGTTGGAGGATAAAGGAAAACCTTTAGAATTAGAACTCTTTCCTATGGAGAGCTGTCTGGAGAATTCTCAGAAGGCTAGAAAAGGCTCTACCCTATGACCTGGAATTCTTCTCTTGGGGATATATGCTAAGGAATTAAACACACTCATACACAAAGATATGTCTATATGTTCGTAGCAATGCAATTTACAGTAGTCAAAACCTGGAAGCAACCTAATGTCCAACAACATATGTATGACTAAGAAAGTTATGATATGTATATGTACATGTATCAGCTGTTAAGAAGGATGAATTTACCTTCTTCACCTCAACTTGGATGGAGTTTGAAGGAATCATGTTAAGTGAGATGAGCTAGAAAGAGAAGGATGATTATGGGATCATCTCACCTGTGGAAAGAAGTTGACAACTAAGAAACACAGAGTAGAACTTGGACTGGGTCTGGTGTATTGCACCAAAATAAAGAACTCTGGGGGAATGGAGGCTTTCAGGTCCTATTGCATGATGGTGGAGGAGAACGTTGGCTGGGGTTGAAAGTGTTTTGTAGAAAACTGAGAAATTTTACACAGGTATCAAAAACTGCATTTACTGAAAACCGTTAGTCCTCCCAATAAAAAAAGAAAAGAAAACCATTAGAACTCTGGGGCTAGATAGTGGTTCACCTGGTTAAGTGCACATGTTCAAGGACCTGAGTTCAGGTTCTGCTTTCCCCACTTACATGGGGAAAGCTTTATGAACAGTAGTGTTGCAGATGTTTTTATATCTCTCTTCCCCTCTCAGTTTCTCTTTGTTCTATCTAAAAAAGTAAATACACAAAGTTTTTTTAAAATAACATTAAACTTAAAAAAATTTCTTTATTGGGGAATTAATGTTTTACATTCATATAATAGTTTGTACATGCATAACATTTCTCAGTTTTCCATATAAAAATACAACCCACACTAAGTCCTCTGTCATCCTTCTTGGACCTGTATTCTCCCCCCCTCCATCCCAGAGTCTTTTACTTTGGTGCAATACACCAATTCCAGTTTAGGTTCTACTTGTGTTTTCTCTTCTGATCTTGTGTTTTTCAACTTCTGAGAGTGAAATCATCCCATATTCATCCTTCTGTTTCTGACTTATTTCACTTAACATGAATTTTTCAAGGTCCATCCAAGATCAGCTGAAAATGGTTTTTTTTAATAGCTGAGTAGTATTCCATTGTGTATATATACCACAACTTGCTCTGTCACTCATCTGGTGTTGGACACCTGGCTTGCTTCCAGGTTTTGGCTATTACAGTTTGTGCTGATATGAACATGAGTACACACAAATATTTTTGAATGTGTGTATTGGGTTCCTTAGGATATATGCCCAGGAGAGGAATTGCAGGATCATAGTGTATGCCCATTTTTAGCCTTCTGACAGTTCTCCAGACTGTTCTCTACAGAGACTGGACCAATTTACATTCCCACCAGCAGTGCAGGAGGGTTCCTTTGACCCCACACCCTCTCCGGCATTTGCTGCTGTTACCTTTTCTGATGTATGATATTCTCACAAGAGTGAAGTGTCATCTCATTGTTGTCTTTATTTGCATTTCTCTGACAAATATTTGGAGCATTTTTTCATGTGTTTCTCAGCCGTTAGGACCTCTTCTATGGTGAATATTCTGTCCATGTCCTCCCCCCATTTTAGGATGGGGGTTATTTGTTTACTTATTGTTGAGTTTGGCAAGCTCTTCATATATTCTGGTTTTTAGCCTCTTGTCTGATGTATGGCATGTAAAGATCTTCTCCCATTCTGTGAGGAGTCTCTTGGTTTGGGTAGTGGTTTCTTTTGCTGTGAAGAAGCTTTTTAATTTGATGTAGTCCCATAGGTTTATGCTTGCCTTAGTCTTCTTTGTAATTGAATTGGTTTCATTGAATATGTCTTTAAAATTTATGCGGAAAAAAGTTCTGCCAATATTTCCCTCTAAGTATCTGATAGTTTCTGGTCTAACATCCAAGTCCTTGATCCACTTGGAATTTACTTTTGTATTTGGTGAAATATAGTGGTTCAGTTTCATTCTTCTGCATGTTTCAACCCAGTTTTTCCAACACCATTTGTTGAAGAGGCTCTGCTTTCCCCATTTAATAGTCTGAGCCCCTTTGTCAAAGATTAGATGTCCATAGGTGTGGGGGCTTACTTCTGGGCTCTCAGTTCTATTCCACTGGTCAGTCTGTCTATTCATGTTCCATTACCAAGCAGTTTGGATGAAAATAGCCCTAGAATACAATTTGAGATCTGGGAGTGTGATGCCTCCAGGTCTGTTCTTTCTTCTCAAGATTGTTTTTGGCAAATCTTGGTCTTTTCTGGTTCCAGATAAACATTTGTAGCATTGTTCTAGTCTTCTAAAAAATGTGGTTGGGATCTTGATGGGGATATCATTAAATTTGTATATGGCTCTGGGTAGTATTTTCACTTTGATGATGTTAATTCTTCCAACCCATGAACATGGAATATCTTTCCACTTCTTTGTGTCTTTTTCAATTTCCTTGAGTAGTGACTCATAATTTTCAGTATATAAGTCTTCCACTTCTCTGGTTAGGTTTATTCCTAGATATTTATTGTTTTTGTTGCTATAGTAAAAATAAATGGTTTCTGGATTTCATCTTCTTCTAATTTAGTGTTTGCATAGAGGACTGCCACTGACTTTTGCATGTTAATTTTGTAGCCTGACACCTTACTGTATTGCTTGATGATTTCCAAAAGCTTCTTGCTGGATTCCTTAGGTTTTTCTATGTATACTATCATGTTATCTGCAAATAGGAAGAGTTTGACTTTTCTTTTCCAATCTGTATCTCTTTAATTCCTTGCTCCTGCCTGATTGCTATGCCAAGAACTTCCAACACTATGTTGAACAGTAACAGTGATAGTGGGCAGCCCTGTCTAGTACCTGATGTGAGGGGAAATGGTTTCAATTTTTCACCATTGAGTATGATGTTGGCTGTAGGTTTGCTATATATAGACTCCACTATCTTCAGGAATTTTCCATCTATTCCCATTTTTGTAGTGTTTTGATCATAAAGGGATGTTGTATTTTGTCAAAGGCTTTCTCTGCATCTATTGATATGACCATGTGGTTTTTGGTCTTGCTTTTGTTGATTGATTTATGTATATTAAACCAACCTTGAGTGCCTGGGATAAACCCCACTTGGTCATGATTAACAATCTTTTTAATAGACTGCTGTATCCAGTTAGCTAGAATTTTGTTCAACACTTTAGCATCTATGTTCATCAGAAATATTGGTCTATAGTTTTCTTTTTTGGTTGTGTCTCTGTTTACTTTTGGTGTCAAAGTGATGTTGGCTTCATAGAAGCTGGAAGGGAATATTCCAGTGTCTTCAATCTTCTAGAAGACTTTTAAAAGTAGAGGTATTAGTTCTTCTTTGAAGGTTTTGTAGAATTCATTTGTAAAACCATCTGGTCCAGGACTTTTATTTTTGGGAAGGTTTTTGATAATTGTTTCAATTTCATTAGCTGTGATGGGCCTATTCATGTTATCCACTTCCTCTTTACTTAATTTTGGAAGTTGGTAGGTATCTAGGAAATTGTCCATTTCTTCCAGGTTCCCTAGCTTGGTGGCATATAGTTGTTTGTATTAGCCTCACATGATATGTTGAATTTTTGTGGTGTCTGTTGTGATATTTCCTCTTTCATTATGATCCGATTTATTTGGGTCTTCTCCCTTTTTTGTTTTGTGAGTCTGGCTAAAGATTTGTCAATTTTGTTCGCTCTTTCCAAGAACCAACATTTACTTTTGTTGATCTTTTGTATGGTTTTCTTATTTTCAATGTTATTGATTTCTGCCCTAACTTTAGTGATTTCTGTCCTTCTGGTTGCTTTAGGGTTCCCTTGTTCTTCTTCTAGGTCTTTAAGATGTGCAGTCAGGCTGAACATTAAACTTTTTTTTTTAAAAAAGAATTAGAACTCTGGTATTTTTTGGCTGTTAGTGTTATCATCATCCCAATCTCTTGGAAACTCAGTGCTGGGGCTGGGTGGTGGCATACCTGGTTAAGCATACATGCTACAATGTGCAAGGACTTGGGTTTGAGCCCCAGTCCCCACCTTTACAATAAGTGAAGCAGTGATGTAGGTGTCTCTCTCCCTCTCTACTTCCCCCTTCCTCTCAATTTATGCCTTTCTTTATTCAATAAAGAAACAAAGATAATAAAAAACTCAGTGTTTTCCAGTTATTAAGTACTCAAAAATATTTGTTGATGTAAACTTTTTTTTTAAAGATTACCTGGTCTAAAAATTTTACAGATAGAGTTCAAGTTTCATTATATGAGTAACTTCCATCCAAAGTCTAGCATTCACTTAGTGATCTTTTCTTCATACCTTCATTTTTGACTTTCCTTTTCTTTTTTCTGCCACCACAGTTTTTACTCGGGCTCAGTGCCAGCACTACAAATCTACTGCTCCTGGCAGCCATTTTTCCCTTTTTCTTCTCTTGCTGTCTCTCACTCTTTCTTCCTTTCTTTCTTTCTTTCTTTCTTTCTTTCTTTCTTTCTTTCTAGATAAAGAGAAATTGAGAGGAGAGGGAGACATAAAGAGGAAGAGAGATACCTGAAGACTTACTTTACCACTCATGAAGCTTTCCTCTAGCAAGTGGGGAGGGGGATGGTTCGAACCCACATTCTTGTAAATGTTATCTTGTGTGCTTAACTCGGTGCACCACTGCCTGGACCCTTCTTCCATTCTTTCCTTCCTACAATGCAGATAATTTGTATATATTGGGGCTTAAGGGGCTGGGTGGTGGCACACCTGGTTAAATACACACATTACCAAGTACAAGGACCTGGGTTCAAGCCCCCAACCCCCACCTATAAGGAGATAGATTTAGGAGTGGTGAGGCAGGTGTCCCTCTATTTCTCTTTCTCTCTCTACCTCCCCCCCCCAATTTCTCTCTGTTCTATAAAATAAAATAAAGTTTTTTTTTTAAAGTTTACATTGGGGATCAAGGTGTAACCAGGCATGTGTCCAGCTTTTACATGCACCTGGGACCTCTCAGGTCCTGCCCTCCAACCTGTGTAGACAGCACCTGCCAGTGTCTTTGCTTTGGTAGACTTTTCTGCTTAAATCTCTGGCTACCTTTCTTTTCCTCTCAGCCTTTTTACTCCTACATTTTATTTTTTGAAGCTTCTGTTTACTAGTCAATGTCTTCTCATAACCCAGAAAGCTAGAGTTCTTATTTATTTCTTATTTATTTATTTGTATATTTTCCCTATTGTTACCCTAGTTGTTTTTTATTGTTGCTGTAGTTATTGTTGTTGTTATTGATGTCGTTGTTAGATAGGACAGAAAGAAATGGAGAGAGGAGGGGAAGACAGAGAGGGGGAGAGAAAGATAGACACCTGCAGACCTGCTTCACAGCTTGTGAAGTGACTCCCCTGCAGGTGGGGAGCTGGGGCTCTAACCGGGATCCTTACTCCAGTCCTTGAGCCTTGTGCCACATGTGCTTAACTCGCTGCGTTACTGCCGAACTCTCCTTTGGGCACCTATATCCTTAGGCAGCAATAAGGTTATTGATATTGTTTTACCTTTTTGGAGACTCTACTAGTGCCCCTTGATGGAGGTAATACATGGACTAAAGCCAGGAGTCTGCATTTAATAAGATCAAAGCTACATAAACAACTCATTGCAATTGAATCATCAGTGTGTGTGTGTGTGTGTGTGTGTGTGTGTGTGTGTGTGTGTGTGTGTGTGTCCCTACAGAGTTATCGCTGGAGCTCAGTGCCTGCACCACGAATCCACTGCTCCTGGAGGCCATTTTCCTCATTTGTTGTTGTCGTTATTGTTGTTACTGTTGTTGTTGTATAGGACAGAGGAATTGAGAGAGGAGGGGAAGACAGAGAGGGGGAAAGAGAGATACCTGCGGACCTGCTTCACTGCTTGTGAAGCGACCCCTTCTGCAGGTGGGGAGCTGGCGGCTCCAACCAGGATCCTTAAGTTGGTCCTTGTGCTTAGCGTCACGTGCGCTTAACCTGGTGCGCTACCGCTGGCCACCGAGGCATCAACTTTCAACGGACTTGGAGTGAGTAATAAACCCTAAACGTAATATGATTTTTAAAAAATATTTTATTTATTTATTAGATAGAATCACAGAGAAATTGAGAGGGAAGGGGATATAGAGAGGGAGAGAGATAGAGAGAGACACCTGCAGCCCTGTTTCAACCCCTGTGAAACCTTCTCCCTGCAGGTGGGGACCAGGGGTCCTCACGTACTGTAATGTGTGCGTTTAACCAGGTGCACCACTGCCTGGCCCCTAAACTTGATATGCTGATGTGAGACCTATAGTCCGCTTGTCTACTGAGTCATTGCTGTCCCAGCTATGCTTAGCTAGTTTTTAAGATTTGAGTTATACCTATTTTCCTTGGTATTATAACTGGACTCCTCCCTTAAGCACCCTAGACCCAGGAGCTCCTTCCAGAATCTTCCTTTGGAGACTGGCCCTGCTAGCTGTATCATCAATTGCTGCTTGAATCCTACTCTCCAAAGGCTATCCTCCTGAAACTATGACCTCGCTGCCTAGCAAGTTACAGGCTGTCTAGATTTCTACTGCTATTCCAGCCCAATGTGGACATAAATTGACATGTCTTCACACTATAGATGTGGCTGATGGCCTTTACTCTGCTCCCACATCAAGGAGATGCCATTGCTGGTTAGGCATCATCCCCACCTGCAAGGGGAAAGCTCTGTGAGCATTGAAGCAGTGTCCTCAAAAGCAGGACCATGGGTTTCAAATGGGTATGGGAAACATCACTTTCCTGCATCCAGACTAAAACAGCAAAATCGGAAAGGAGAGATTCAATCCCCAAGTGTCAGCATTTAAGCAATGTAGGAACAGAATATGCTTTGGTAATACACAATATTAATGGAGATAAGTGCACCCCTTGTTTCCAGAAAGCACTGGCTGCATAGCTTTGGGAGATAATGCCATGCTAAGTACTTCTGACACCTCATTGCAGGGTTGACTTATAAACAAATGGGCCAAAACTCAATTACTCTTAATTTTGGAATACAAGGGCTCTGGGCCCACCATAACATGAAGAATGCAATCAAAAGTGCCAACTATTGAGAATAGTCCAGATGTTCACATTCAAATATGTAATCTGAGAGTATTTTAAGTGCATCTGGGTACTTCAGTGCCTACATTATCAACCCCAGATATTGATAAACTAATAAACAAACCTGTCTTTTTCTCTCTTAAATAATGTATTTCTGAATGAGTGGAAAAGTTGAGGACTATTGGAATATTTTTATTTGGTCAGTTGTTATTAAATTCAGTTAGACTTTGGAGATTAAAAAAAATCCTAGCATTGCAAATGCAATATTCTGGATTTATTTTTATTTTTCTTCTTTTTAATTTTTTATTTGTAAAATGGAATTATTGACAAGACCATCAGATAAGAGGTTTACAAGTCAGCACAATTCCCACCACCCAAACTCCATATCCCATTCCCCCCCTTGAAAGCTTTCTTATTTTTTATCTCTCTGGAGTATGAACCCAGGGTCATTGTGGGTTGCAGAAGGTGGAAGGTCTGGATTCTGTAATTGCTTCCTCACTGAACATGGGTATTGGCAGGTTGATCCATGCTCCCTGCCTGTCTCTCTCTTTCCCTAATGGGACAGGGCTCTGGAGAGGCAGTGTTCTAGGACACATTGCTGAAGTTGTTTGCCAAGGGAAGTCAGGTTGACATCATATGGAACCTGGTGGCTGAAAAAAAGTTAAGATACAATGCAGAACAAATTGTTGACTAATCATGAACCTAAAGGCAAGAATATTGCAGATGAAGATATGGGGTCTCCATTTTGGAAAAAGCTAGTAGGTCTATTTTAGATATATTCCAAGGGCCCATGACTTTACTACTTTTTGCCTGAGCCTGACATCTGATATGCAGGTAGGCCTAAGTTATTGTCTGGGGAGATGGTGTCATAGTTGGAAAAAGGACTAGAAAGCTGGATCAGGGAAGACAGTAGCTCCAAAATAGGGGGAAAGTATATAAATATTGTTGGTTGTAAACCCCACTGATTTGATCTGGGGCCCATATTCAGCACAAGAGTCTATGTAACCTCTGCATCCCTGTAGGTCTGAGCTAGCATTCTGTGGTCACAGCTATCAACATTGTAGGCTGCACTAATTTCAGGACCCATCCTACTTGGATGATAGAGTATGTTATCCAACCTCCCTTTGGAGAATGGAATAGTCCCTACCATTGTTGATCCACATTGAGAGCAAGGTCCTGTAAGGTTCATTACGTTGTTCCTGATGGAAATTACCAGTGACAGTGGAGAGAGAGATCTAAATAATGTATTCCTGAGTAAGTGGGAAAGTTGAGGACTACTGGAACATTTTTTATTTCATCAGTTGTTATTAAACTCAGTTAGACTTTGGAGATAAAAAAAAAATCCTAGCATTGCAAATGGAATCTTTTGAATTTATTTTTCTAAGTTAAGAAACTAGGTAACAGAAAATTGATGGCAAAACTCAACAAAAGTGTCACATTTTGTCTGTCCAGATTAAAAAAAACTGCAATGGTGAATTAACTACCTCTGTTTGGTTTTATAATCTTTTCATTTGGATTATAAGATATTATATTTAGATTGTATATTGTAGGATATAGTAGATAGACTATAGGAGAGTTTAGGGCCATGCCATTTTTTTTTCATCATTGCCTCTTTCAGTGCTTATTACAGTGCTTTTCTATATAGTAGACCTCCAAAGACATTAACAGAATATTTAATAAGTAATAACCAAATGAGTAATAACCTATGTTAACCAAAGGCCTAACTCTTTGATAAATTTATAACCTTTTCGCCTCCTCTTCCTCCTCCACTTTTTTTTCCTCCTTCTCTCTTGTCTGAATGCAACCTTGGTCATAGTCTGTAACTGTTGATATAATTTTCTCCCATTACAATATATCTCTATACTTTTCATTATCTTGTAGAGCTATGAAATCTCTGAGATAGAGTGGGTTTAGAGATAGAGTGAGATAGAGTATAAGGTTTATGCTTCTTTCACACTGAAATATAATCAATAGGTGATTCAGGTAATAAATTTCAATCTATACATTTCTGTATGACAACAACATAAAGACAGAGTGATGTACTTAAAAAAAAAAATCATTTCTGCTACAGCTATCACCGCCCACCTTTCCCCAAGGCTTTATAGTAGTTTTAAGATAGTTACTATTTTAGCTGTATCTTATATACTGTGTGAAATTTACATACATGCAATAAAACCCATAACTTTCCTGAATGATATTGGCAGAGAAAAGCAGGGTCCCCCTGCTATAGGGTTAGAATATGAAACAGCTTCAGTTGCTAAAACAGATTAAGCCTCTAATCAGAGAACAGTCAGTAGCCCCAGTCAGTCCAAGTTCTGCCAAATACCCAGGAAGATAAATGCATGATTCTTGGAGGATAGAAGAAATGTTGGAAATCAAGTAACTTAATTTCAGCTATGAAATATATCTAACTGATTAGCTTTGTTGTCCCTAGTGCGCTGCCCATTGTGAATGCAATATGTTGAGGTTGCTGGGCCTGTGACACCAGCTGAAAAATAACAAATGAGCTGCCACTCCTGCTTAAGGGGACAAGAAGACACAGAAAAGGCATGAAGGACAGTGAAGCACAATCAGTAACTCCTGTGGGCTGCTGCATTTTATTAGCCAGAGGAAGCACAAAAACATATAATGAGACTTATTTTGTTTTCAGCTAGATTATCAACTAGTGCATGTAAAATGCCCTGCCTCTTAATAGGAACCCTGTACTACAGGTAACAACAGGATGTATATTTAGGTATTAGCAGGTCAATGAAACTGTCTCTGGCAGAACGTAGATATGTTTTATAGCCTATCTTTATCTGACTTTTAAATATTACCATGTAGTGATTTCTTTCATTTTGTGTTATCACTGATGTTTTTCCCTTGCCCCCACCATCAACCAGAATTACACTGAAATGTGGGAATGGAACATCAATTAATATTATAGTAATCCTTATTGCTGATAGTGGCTTTTAAGCTTACCACCATCAAATTTCTGCAGGATGCTTTAAAAGATACTCAAGAGATTAAAAAATCCTGATTAAATATTTCCAGGTATTAGCAATATAAATCTGTACAGCTTAAAAGTATTAATATGATGAAGGCTAAGAAATGCATCATCCACAATGAATATGTTAGACTGCTGGAAATTGCTATATTTATCTGATTTATATGTCTGAATGTTGCCTCCAGCTCTAAAAAAGGATTGGAGAGTTCTGCCTGTTATTAAGGGTATCAGAAGTAATTTTGGCTATGTAAGGACTAATTTGTATGTCCATTATACATCTGCCAAGTACTTATCATAATAAATGTTACAAAATAGATTGTGTAAAGTGGCCAGGGAGGTGGTTCATCGCAGAACACAAGAGTTGCATGTATGAGGTTGATCTTAGTCACTGGATATTCCTGGTTGGAGCTCTTGGATCTCTCCCTCAGTCTCTCTTTCTTTCATAAAATAAATAACTCTTAAAAATTAGAATGACCACACCTATGGACATCTAATCTTTGGTAAGGGGGCCCAAAGTATTAAATGAAGGAAGGAGACTTTCTTCAATAAATGGTTCTGGGAAAACTGGGTTGGAACATGCAGAAGAATGAAACTGAAACACCTTATCTCACCAGAAACAAAAATCAACTCCAAATGGATCAAGGACATGGATGTTAGACCAGAAACTATCAAATACTTAGAGGAAAACATTGGTGAAACACTTTCCTAACTAAACCTCAAGGACATCTTTGATGATACAAACCCAATTGCAAGGAAGACTAAAGCAGAAACAAATCAACGGGACTGCATCAAATTGAAAAGCTTCTGCACAGCCAAAGAAACTATCACACAAACAAGGAGACCCCTCACAGAATGGGAGAAAATCTTCACATGCCATACATCAGACAAGAGAATAATCACCAGAATATACAAAGAGCTCAGCAAACTTAGCAACAAAAAAGCAAATGACCCCATCCAAAAATGGGCAGAGGATATTAACAAAACATTCAATTCAGAGGAGATCCAAAAGGATAACAAACACATGACAGATTGCTCCAGGTTGCTGACTGTCAGAGAAATGCAAATAAAGACAACATTGAGATACCACCTCACTCCTGTGAGAATGGCATACATCAAGAAGGACAGCAGCGACAAATGCTGGAGAGTCTGTGGGAACAAAGGAACCCTTCTGCACTGCTGGTGGGAGTGTAAATTGGTCCAATCTCTGTGGAGAGCAGTCTAGAGAACTCTCACAAGGCTAGACATGGACCTTCCATATGACCCAGTAATTCTTCTCCTAGGGATATACCCCAAGGACTCCATAACACCCAACCAAAAAGATATGTGTACACCTATATTCATAGCAGCACAACTCATAATAGCTAAAACCTGGAACCCAGGTGTTGCAACCCAGGTGTGCAACACCAGATGAGTGGCTGAGAAAGCTGTGGTACATATACACAATGGAATACTATGCAGCTATTAAGAGCAAAGAACCCACCTTCTCTGACCCATCTTGGATGGAGATAGAAGGAATTATGTTAAGTGAGCTAAGTCAGAAAGATAAAGATGAGTATGGGATGATCCCACTCATCAACAGAAGTTGAGAAAGAAGAACAGAAAGGGAAACTCAAAGCAGGATTTGACTGAATCTGGAGTAGGGCACCAAAGAAAAAACCCTGGGTTGAGGGTGAGGGTGGTGGGGGTGGGTGGGTGGGAAAGGACACAGTCTTTTGGTGGTGGGAATGGTGTTTATGTACACTCCTAGCAAAATGTAGACATATAAATCACTAATTAATATGAGAGGGGAAAATTGATTGTATATCTCAAACTTTTTAAAGCACAGATTGAGTCTTTTTAATACATAGGTTGAGTCTGACTCAAAACCTAGACCAGGGAGAACAGAAGCAACTGTTAGCACAGCTATGTACAAATAATGTCAAAGGACATAAATTATGGTGATGTTGAGTATCATACAGCAAATCCTAGCAAAGGGATTTTTCAAAGTTAACCCAATTACCAAATAATGTGATTATAACAATAACTATCTATTGTCTTCTTGAACCCTAAGGCAGCAGGAACCTCACATTTCCACTATAGAGCCTATATTTCCCCCAGTCCTGGAACCTTAGGGTGGGTACACTTTCCTGCATGCTTCTCTCAATTCATACCAAATAATATTGCATCTGCCAATCCCAACCTAATCAACTCAGTGAGTACCACCTCAGCATGATTCACTTCAGACTGTGTCCAGAGACTTCAGGTGTGGAATGACAACCCTTCAGCTTCATTACTCAGGTGAGACATTTCCTTTCACAGTATTCTCTAATTCCATTCCAGGTGGTGCACTTCCTAACAAAGTCCCAAAACCTAGATATAGACCAGGTCCTGTAAGGTAGAGCATATGTTCACATGTATCCATAAAATAGGGCAAAATGTATACCTGAAAGCAAAAGTACACAATAGTCTGCAGTAAGTCAGTATAAAGTTACTAATGAAATAGTATCTAATTAGACTTAAATACCCTCCTCACCTACTTCCAATTACAGTTCTCTCACTCACTTCAAAGCTAACCTTAGCAAAGCAAGGACTGCAAAAGCTGAACAAGGTCAAGAGACTGGAATACTTTAACGATCAATCTTTAGTCTCTATCAGGCCACCCCATCACCCTGGGCTCTATTCGGGGAGATCACCAAACAGACATGATGGGCTTAGACCTCAAATAAATCCCTCTCTCCATTGTTACTGGTCATCTCTATCAGGAAAAACAAAATGACCCCTTTGTGGGCCCCACATAGGACCTTGCCCTCAACTTGGGTCAACAACGGTAGAGAATGTTACATCCTCCAAAGGGAGGACAGACAACATACTCTATGTTACTCTTGAGGAAGATGGGTCCTGATATTGGGGCAGCTTGGAATATTCCTGCTTATGACCACAGAATGTGAGCTCAGATCTACAGGGATTCAGAGGCCAAATAGGCTCCTAAGCTAAATATGGGCCCCAGACCAAATCAAATAGATGGGGTTTACAGTCAGCAATATTTATACCTCTTCCCCATATTAGGGAACTACTCTCTTCCCTGATCCAGCTTTCTGTCCCTTTTCCAGTCATAATGTCATCTCCCCAGACAGTAACTTGGATCCACCTGCATATCAGATTTCAGGCTCAGAGAGAGAGAAAAAAAAACTGGTATAGCTACAGGCCCCTTGAAATATAACTAAAATATGCCTACTAGCTATCTACAACATGGAGGACTCCCTAACACTTCATCTGCACTATTCCAGCCTTTAGGTCCATGATTGTTCAACAATTTTTTTGGCTTTATATGTTAACTCTCTTTTCATCCACCAGGTTCCAAATGCTAGCATAATTTCGACCAGACTTCCCTGGACAGACAACCCACCAATGTGTCCTGGAGCTCCGCTTCCCCAGAGCTCCACCCTACTAGGGAAAGAGAGAGGCAGGCTAGGAGTATGGATCAACTTTTCAACACCCATGTTCAGCAGGGAAGCAATTACAGAAGCCAGACCTTCCACCTTCTGCATCCCACAGTGACCTTGGGTCCATACTCACAGAGGGATAAAGAATAGGAAAACTATCAGGGGAGGGAATGGGATAGGGAGATCTGGTGATGGGAATTGTGTGGAGTTGTACCCCTCTTATCCCATGGTTTTGTTAATGTCTCCTTTTTAAAATAAATTTTTAAAATTTTAAAAAATTAGAATTTGTGCAGAAGTAATTTGTTATCAAAGTAAACATTATGATAGTAAATTAATTTTAAGGTATTTAAGATGTAAAGCTTACCATGTCTCTTGAAAATTAGGTAACTAACAATAACAGCAACTTTTAGCATTTTATTTTCATTTAATTATGGCTTATTTGATTAAGTACTTTATGGTGTTTTTTTTGGGTCTTTCTACATGCTTGCTGCACTTATTGAAGTCACTGTAGATGACTGTGCATTCTCTCTTTAAGTGAAATATTTTCCCCTAACTTACTGATACATGGGCCCTGGTCTATATCTAGGTTCTGTGACTTTCTTAGGAAGTGTGCCACCCTAAATAGAATTAAGAAGTCCCATAAGCTAGGAAAGGTCTCACCAGAGTAATGGAGCAGAAGGGTTGACATCCCAGGCTTGGTATCTCTGGACACAGTCGAAGTGATGCATGTCAAGGTAGCACTGGTTGCATTGATTTGGTTGCGATCAGCAGATGCAGTATCTAATGATGTGGATCAGGAGAAGCGTAAAGGAAAATGAGCCAAGCCCCAGCCCAGAGGTTCCACGACTGGGAGAAATGTGGGTTTTATAGAGGATGGGGAAATTTTTTGCTCTCTTAGAGTTTAAGAAGGCAATAAATAGTTATTTATTTATTTATTTATTTATTTATTTGCCTCCAATATTGCTGGGGCTCAGTGCTTGCATTATGAATCCACTGCTCCTGGAGGCCACCTTTTTCCTTTTTTGTTGCCTTTGTTGTTTATCATTGTTGTTATTATTATTGTTGTTGTTGCTGTTGTTTTTGTTGGCTAGGACAGAGAGAAACAGAGAGAGGAGGGGGAGACAGAGAGTGGGAGAGAGAAACACCTGCAGACGTGCTTCACCGCTTGTGAAGCGATCCCCTGCAGGTGGGGAGCCAGGGGCTCAAACTGGGATCGTTGTGTCGGTCCTTATGCTTTGTGCCATGTGCTCTTATCCCACTGAGCTACTGCCTGGCCCCACAATAGATAATTATTACTATAGCTATGTTATTTGGGAATTTGGTTTACTTTGAAAATCCTATGGTTAAGATTTATTGTGTCAAATAAGACCTTACCAAGATTTATGGCATTTTATGCTATTTACAAATAATTGTATCTTATATACTGACAAGACCAGTTGCTTCTGGTATCCCTGGTCTAAGATTTAGGTGATTTAATATTTTAAAAAGCTATTATTAGAAATGTATTAACAATTTAAGACCACTCTTGATAATTGTCTTTTGAGAGAGGTTACAGTGCTATCCTGTGAATGGGGTAAGTGACTTAAAAATTAGCATCAATTATTGAAAGGTTGATTTAACCAAATTCTATTTCTTTCTATTGCATGTTGTTAACACTAAACCACATATTACCAGAAACATAATATACAAAAAAAAGACCATCACAAAAGAGATCACGAATAAGCACACTAAAAATACAGCACTGAAGAAACATAATTTAGAGAAAATATCTTTATACCACAGCACTATTAATTTTTCCTTAGATATGTACTAGAGAATTGTGTGTCAGAGCATTGTTTTACAAAATCATCAGCCCAATTAAACATTATGTGTATCGGTTGTGGCTTTACAATTTCACATTCAAATGTTATTGATGCAACATTGGAGAGTGAACTCAGGGTTTTGCACATGCACAATATCACTGATTAACCTTCAGGCCTAATTCTTTCACTGTTTTGTTAAGAAAAAAGAGGGAAAGGAAGAGAGAAAGAAAGGAAGAAAAAAAGAATGAAAGAGGGAGAGAGAAAGGAGAGAGTGAAGAACAGAAACCACAGCACCACTCATCATTCATGAAGCTCCCTATGGTGCCATGTAGGATGTTCTCATAGGGTGCCAGGGCTCAAACATGATAAGGATTCCCACAGAATATGCACATGATAAGGTGCATATGCTACCAAGTAAGCCATCTCCCCAGGCTTTGTTAAGCAATTTAAAAATCATCTTCTTCTATAAATGTTTTAAACTGAAACTAAGAACATCTTTAAAATTTTCATTGCAAATTTCTATAATAGACTCTCATTTTACTAAACATAACTTACTTAAAACAAAAACCAGAATTTTATGGTCACAATTTTCCCTAGTGTGATCCATCTGATGTTATATGCTTCCCTTACTTAATGTCTATGCTTTTGATGCTGTTTTGTTCACAGATTGTTTTCTTAAATTACTCTTTTATAGGGGCTAGGTGGTGGCACACCTGATTGAGAACACATGTTACCCCTTCCTCTCAAATGATGGCTGTCTGTATCCAATAAATAAAGAAAATAAAATGTCTTATTAAAATTTTACTTTTTTAAAATTTCTTTTTTTAATTTTATTTATAAAAAGGAAACATTGAAAAAACCATAGGATAAGAGGGGTACAACTCCATACATTTCCCACCACCAGATCTCCCTCTCCTATCCCTTCCCCTGATAGTTTTCCTATTCTTTATGCCTTTGGGAGTATGGACCCAAGGTCATTGTGGGATGCAGAAAGGGGAAGGTCTTGCTTCTGTAATTGCTTCCCTGCTGAACATAGGCATTGACAGGTTGATCCATACTCCTGGCCTGTCTCTCTTTCTTTCCTTGGTGGGGTGGGGCTCTGGGGAATTGGAGCTCCAGGACACAATGGTGGGGTTGTCTGTCCAGGGAAGTCTGGCTGGCATCATGGTAGCATCTGGAACTTGGTGGCTGAAAAGAGAATTAACATTTAAAGCCAAACAAATTGTTGAACAATCATGAACCTAAAGGCTGGAATAGTGCAGATGAAGAGCTGGGGGGGGGTCTCTGATTCCTCAATATCTAGTAAGCATATTTTAGTTATATTCCAAATGGCCTGTGGCTATAGTAGTTTTTTTTTTTTTTTCAAATCAATGAGGTTTACAGTCAACAATATCTATACACTTTTCTCATATTTGGGAGCTACTCTCTTCCCTGATCCAGCTTTCTGGTCTTTTATGCAGCCATGACATCATCTCCCCAGACAATAATGTGGATCCACCTGCATTTCAGATTTCAGGCTCAGAGGAATTTTTAAAACTCTTTTATAGCCTTAAATATCCCCAGTGGATATACAAGTAGAGGTCTGGAGGATATTTGAATTAAAGGAGAAACTCAAGAACCACTGTCTTTTTTTAAAAAATTTTTTATTTAAGAAAGGATTAGTGAACAAAAACATAAGGTAGGAGGGTACAACTCCACACAATTCCCACCACCCAATCCCCATAACCCACCCCCTCCCATGGTAGCTTTCCCATTCTCTAGCCCTCTGGGAGCATGGACCCAGGGTCGTTGAGGGTTGCAGAAGGTAGAAGGTCTGGTTTCTGTAATTGCTTCCCCGCTGAACATGGGCGTTGACTGGTCGGTCCATACTCCCAGTCTGCCTCTATCTTTCCCTAGTAAGGTGTGTCTCTGGGGAAGCTGAGCTCCAGGACACATTGGTGGGGTCTTCAATCCAGGGAAGCCTAGCCAGCATCCTGGTGGCATCTGGAACCTGGTGATTGAAAAGAGAGTTAACATATGAAGCCAAACAATTTGTTGAGCAATCATGGATCCCAAGCTTGGAATAGTGGAGAAGAAGTGTTAGGGAGGTACTCACTGCAAACTCTAGTGTACTTCTGCTTTCAGGTATATATTTTGCAGTAGTTTATGGATACGTGTGCACATAAGCTCTCTCTCACAGAAACTGGTGTATATCTAGATTATGGGACTTTGTTAGAAAGTGAACTACCTGAGATGAAATTAGAGTGTACTATAGAAGGAAAGGTCTCACCCGAGTAATGAAGTTGAAGGGTTGTCATTCCACACGTGAAGTCTCTGGATACAGTCTGAGGTGAAGCATGTTGAGGTGGCAATCGTTGCATTGGTTAGGTTGTGATCAGCGGATGCAATATTATTTGGTTTGGATTGGGAGATGCATACGGGAAAGTGGGCCCTATCCAAGGATTCCAGGACTGGGGGAAGTAGGGGTTCTATAGTGAAGATGTGAGGTTCCTGCTGTCTTAGGGTTCAAAAAGACAATCGATAGTTAATATTATCATCACATTATTTGTTAATTGGGTTAACTTTGAAAAGTCCCTTTGTTATGGTTTGCTGTACAGTACCCAGTATCTTGTATATAGCTGTGCTAAGGAACCACTGTCTTGACATGAAGTCCAAGGGTTTGAATTCTTGGTTCCTGGATTCATAACCTTCAAATTTCTCAGCTTTTATTATAACAGCTGGTTTTCTGGGGGTGGGGTGAGGTAATTATGAATTTTAAATAAAATTAGATACAGAGTATCAACACAATGCCTCTTATAGAGAAGTGGGGGTGAGGTGGGGGGTTGGGAGGAGAATGGAGTCTAACATGTTTTAAGAGTGTTTGAAAGAGGCTCAGTGGTGGTGCACCTGGTTGAGCTCACATGTTACCATGCTTAAGGATGCAGGTTCAAGGCTCCAGATCCCACCTGTAGGAGGTAAAGCAGTGCTGCAAGTGCCTCTCTTTTCCTCTTTCTATCCATTCTTTCCCTCTCAATTTCTGTCTATAAAAATAATTGTTTGAACATGCTTACTGGAAGTAAACTGGTACTCAGCATCACTTTTTAAAATGATTTTTAAATCTTTGTGTATTGAATAGAGATGACCAGAAATTGAGAGGGATGGGGTAGACAGAGAGGGACAGAGACAGAGATAGAGACACCTACAGCACTACTTCACCACTAACAAAGCTTTTTCCCTGCAGGTGGGGAACCAGAGGCTCAAACCTCGGTCCTTATACACTGTGAAATGTTAGCTCAACTAGGTGTGCCACCACCCAGCCCCCTTAGCATCACTTTTCACTTGAGTGGATAAACTGGTCATTGGCCTGAGATGGCTCTATCAACAGTTGGGTCTAGGTCAGTTTAATTCAAGTTGAGTCAGTGGATAACAAGTACCCACACAGCACGTAGTCCATTTCTCAGGCCTGGATTAACTTCCACAGAAACATCCCTGACTCATGAGTTTTCTGAACTTGTAGAGATAGACAACTTCACCCACCTAGGAAGAAGAAGCCACTTAATCAGAAAGGGAGTGACTGGGAGACCCATCTATCCCATTCAAGGTCACCTTCACTCAGAGGATGCTGGTTTCTAAGAAGGTCCCCAACAGGAGAAGAACAAGAAAAATGACTTGTCCCTTTAGGCCTATATTGAGCAGCATTATTCCCAAATTCATCAACAAACCAGAAGAGGAAAATCACTGAGAACAGAAGTAAGATGTAAGCTCAACCATTCCATCCCTGCCAACTCAAAATGGATAGCCCCGCATTTCCCAGGGAGGTCATTTCACATAACCCACAGCTGGGAAATCATAAAGTTCCATGTTAACCTTGCTTTCTTTTGCTTTTGCTACCAAGGTTTCTGCACTCCTAAAAATAAGATAAATAGGAGGGAAAAGGTGAATAAGAAATCTTGGGATGGAAAGCAAATGATGGATGGAAAATGTGACCAATCTCAGTATCAAGCCATATAAATCATTGCCAAGGAATGCAAATTGACATGCATGAGATACTACTGAGATTCTTGGTGACAATTGTTGCTAGTTTATCAAAAGAGCAGTGCTTTTGAAAGCAGTTTTTTTTTCCGGGGGGGGGGGGGGTCTAGGATGCTGTTGTCTCCCAGGACTGGGTTCTATTTTTAGTTTTGGACTGTCCTCATTACTCCCACCTCTCACACACTCATTCTATTTGGAGGTTTATTGTGGAGGAAGCCAGTTAATGCTTGTGCAGAAAGCGGGGGGGGGGGGGGGGGGGGATGGGAGGAGGAGTGTCCAAATACATGTCTTTTCTTTTTCCTTTTTTGCAGCAGAAAAACAAACTCAAAAATATCTGATTTTTAAGTATGTTTACAGCTGTGCACAGTCACTAACAAAGCCCCCAATCTGCACATCTCAGCCTGCTGGGATATTTCAGTGACAGGTTTTTTGTTTGTAGGTAAGAATAAATCTCTGTGCTCAGCACTGATTTCCCACCTCTCTCCCTCCTCCAGTTCTGCTCTGATCCACTTGCCTTCTCATAGACTTCCTGGGGCTAGTCTAGGGGGAAAGGCAGGTTCCAGGAGTCTAACAAGAGGCAACCTTCTGTTAGCATTGATGTATATCAGTGGGAGGGGTGACAGTGGGGGGCTGGTAGCAAGGGAGCTATGCTCTCTGCAGGCATGCCTTTCTCCCTGGAGCTTGGCCTGCACCCTTATAAACTTGTGCGGAGCCTTTCAGGTACCCACCTTTCCTTCTCAGAAGCTTCTCTGCTACCCAAGTCTCCAGAAATGCCAAGGAGTGAGGTACAAGGGTGAGTTGAAAGGACTTCAGGCTGTTTTGGGGAAGAACAGATTGCACAACATGGTAGCATGGTTATTGATTTCTTCCTTTCCAAGTCTTAGTGTACTCTGCTTCCTTCAGAACATGGGTGAGTACTGGGTGAGGCTGCCAGGATCCCCTGCCTTCCCATCCTACCTCCATCTCAATATCGAGTTAGATCTTGCTTTCATCTGGGCAAGAATCATCATATGGCCTAACCCTGGCTAAAGGCCTTTTTCAGATCATTTTACCACTCTTTGGCTTAAAGTAAAAAGGCAGGCTAAAGATCAAACAGTTCTATAATTCTGAAGCCACATGGGCTGCTTCTTTCTGTTGCTGAAATGCTGCACAACACCTCTTTTTTCTCTGAACTTCTCTTTTTAAAATCTTTGCTACCAGGCTTACCACTAGACTCTGTGCCAACATGATGACTCCACCACTCCAGGTGGTCATTTTTTCCCTTTATTATTATTTTTTTTGTTGAATAGAGACAGAGAGGTAGAGAGGAAGAAAAGGAGGGAGAGAGACAGAGACATCTGCAGACAGCTTCACCACTCATGAAGCTTTCTCCCTGTAGGTGGGGACTGGGGTTTGAACACAGCTTCTGTACATTGTAACATGTGCAGTTAACCAGGTGGGCCACCACCTGGTTCCTTCACTAAAGTGATATTATTATTCATAATAGCTATAAGCCACTTAGAGGGCATGAGTTCTTTTCTAAAAAGGTAACTAAGGAGTGTGTATGTGTGTGTGTGTGTGTGTGTGTGTGTGCAGTGCTGCAGATATGTACATGCATATGTACTTGACATAATTATCATTTTAAAGATGAGGAGACTGAGCCTTAGGGTTCCTGAAAATGTGGGGATAGAATGAGATCATGTCTGAGTGCTCAGGACTCTGTAAGAATTCAATATATGCAGCTGGAAAACAGCTCAGCTGGTAGAATGCAGGGCTTTCACACTTGAGGTTCCTGGTTCAACCCCCAAAACTGCATGTATACCAGAGTGATGCTCTGGTTGTTTTCTCTCTATTTTTCTCTCTCTCCTGTGAAATTTAATTTCTGTTTCTCACATAAAACAAGCCTTTTCCCCCTTAATGTACTTGATCCAGGAAGGTTGCTCATTGTGTTAGAGCACTGACTTGCTTGCTGAAGGTTCCATAGGCACTACCATATGCAAGAACTGAGCAGTGCATAGTCACCATCTTTCTTTCTCTCCCCCTCTCTCCTAATAAACAAGTAGATGTCAAAAAATTGCTCAATATATTAGGCATTCTTGTGATTATTCATGGATTACTTATTGCCATTTGAAGATGGCATAGGGAGATTCGAAGACTATTTTTTGGAAAGAACCTTTCAATAGCTCTTAAAAAATAAAGAGCTGTCCCCACCTGCAGGGGAGTCACTTCACAGGCAGTGAAGCAGGTCTGCAGGTGTCTCTCTTTCTCTCCCCCTCTCTGTTTTCCCCTCCTCTCTCCATTTCTTTCTGTCCTATCCAACAATGACAACATCAATAACAATAACTACGGGAGTCGGGCTGTAGCGCAGCGGGATAAGCGCAGGTAGCGCTAAGCTCAAGAACCGGCGTCAGGATCCCGGTTAGAGCCCCCGGCTCCCCACCTGCAGGCAGGTCCCTTCACAGGCTGTGAAGCAGGTCTGCAGGTGTCTGTCTTTCTCTCCCCCTCTCTGTCTTCCTCTCCTCTCTCCATTTCTCTCTGTCCTATCCAACAACAATGACATCAATAATAACTACAACAACAAAACAACAAGGGCAACAAAAGGGAATAAATAAAATAAAATAAAATAAATTAAAAAAACAATAACTACAACAATAAAAAAACAAAGACAAAAAAGGGAATAAATAAAATATTAGAAAAAAGATAAAGAGCTGGGACATGCAATGGTGCACCTGAGAGAGCACATACGTTACCATGTATAATGACCTGAGTTCAAGCTCCTGTCCCTATCTGTAGGCAGAGAGCTTAATAAGTGGTGAAGAGTGCTGCAGGTGTCTATCTTTTGCCTTCTTTATCGCCCTCTTCCCCTCTCAATTCCTCTGTCCTATTAATTACAAAATACATTTAAAGGGCCTGAACAGTGGCACATCTAGTTGAGTACACACATTATCATGCATAAGGCCCCCGGTTCAAGCTCCTGGTTCCCATCTGCAGGATGGAAGCTTCATGAACAGTGAAACAATGCTACAGGTGTCTCTCTGTTGCTCTCCCTCTCTTGAGTTCTCTTTATCTAATAAATAAGTAAATAATATATATAAATTTTTATAATATAAAGTTCCTAGTTTTCTTTGTCATAGTCTACACCCATGACTTTCAATTTTTGCTTTGCATTAGAATCAGCTATGGGGTCTTATGAAATGGATATTTTAGACTTCCCAAATATGTCTGTCTATCTATCTATCTATCTATCTATCTATCTATCTATCTATCTTTCTTTCTATAAACTATCTATTGCCTATCTATCTATCATCTATCTATCTATCTATCTATCTATCTATCTATCTATCTATCTACCTATCTATCTATCTATCTATCATCTATCTATCTATCTATCTACCTATCTATCTATCATAGAAATGCATATAAGAAGGTGAATGTTGGCTCATTTGGTTGAGAGCACACATTACTATGTGCAGGGACCAGCATTCAAGGTCCTGGCCCCACCTTCAAGGAGTAGACGCTTCAGGAGCAGTGAAGCAGTGCTGCAGGTATCACTAAATTTCTTCCTCTCTACCTCTCCTTCTCATCTCAATTTCTCTCTGTCTTATCAAATAAAAGAAAAATGTGGCTGTAGGAAGTGGTAAATTTGTCATGTAGGCACTGAGCCCCTGCAGTAACCTTGGTGTCATTAAAAAAAAAGAAAGAAAAAAATGCATAAAAATAATATTATACAGATAATATTATTAGGAGGCAACTCTGGGAACCACATGGGGCTAACATGCACACTGTGTCTTAAAAAGTTTTTGCCAGAGGTAATGTCTCCTGAGATGAGCTCAAAGTAACAGAATTTTGTCAAGTAACTGATGGACGGATCCGAGTGACAGTTGGCAGTGAGACTTCTAATTAAGCTTCAGGTACTTATTAGTCACACACCAGGCCTCCCTATGTAGTGAGTGGAGTCAAAGTCAGTGAACATCATAAACTTAAGGCATGTGTCTCCAGTAGACCTGCTGCACAAACATACTACTCAAGTTTGTGCATGTAGATGCTTTCTTTATCATCTTTACCCATCCATATATATATCCCAGAACTTTATGGCCTTTTAAAAAATATTTATCTATTCCCTTTCACTGCCCTTGTTGTTTTATTGTTGTAGTCTTTATTATTATTGATGTTCATTGTTGCTGGATAGGTCAGAGAGAAATGGAGAGAGGAGGGAAAGACAGAGAGGGGGAGAGAAAGATAGACACCTGCAGACCTCCTTCACCACTTGTGAAGTGACTCCCCTGTAGGTGGGGAGCCAGGGGCTCAAATTGGGATCCTTACACCGATCTTTGTGCTTTGCACCACATCCTGATAATACATTTTTTATATAAAATAAAATATAGCAAGCTGAGAGGTGGGGAAAGGGGAGAATTCAGGACTTGCAAGTATGGGTCCAGTATTCAGTCCTTAGGAATTTATATGCCAGAATGATGGTTCTCTCTGTCTCTCTTATAATAAGTAAGTAAATAAATTTTTTTTTAATTTTTTATTTAAGAAAGGATTAGTGAACAAAAACATAAGGTAGGAGGGGTACAACTCCACACAATTCCCACCACCCAATCCCCATAACCCACCCCCTCCCATGGTAGCTTTCCCATTCTCTAGCCCTCTGGGAGCATGGACCCAGGGTCGTTGAGGGTTGCAGAAGGTAGAAGGTCTGGCTTCTGTAATTGCTTCCCCGCTGAACATGGGCATTGACTGGTCGGTCCATAATTTTAAGAATAAAATTATGTATAGCTGGTAAACTTGGCCCTTTTCTTTTTAATTTTATTTTTCTTTCCTTTTCTAGTGAAAAAGTTTAATCTACATGCCCAAAAGTTCATAGACATTCTACTTGGTTTATGACTGAAAAGGAGCACAACCTTCCTGGAGGTACCTTTCAGGACAAAAATGTCAATAGTTCCTGGAGTGTGCCTTCACACTGAAAGATTGGAAGAAACCTCTATATTCAATAGAAGCAGATAACTTTACTATTATATCTACATACAGGTGAATAATATATGATCATACTTTAGAATAAAACAGTTACATGAGAAATACCCATAATGTATTATCAAATGAAAGAGTATGCTTAAAAACAATATGTACAAGTTGGGGTGCATGTCAAAGATGATACACCAAAGACCAGAAAAATAGCTCACTGAATAGTGTGCTGCATTACCATTCATGTGTGGTCCCATGACACTGAAGGGAGCTTCAGTGCTATGGTATCTCCTTGCCCTCTGCCTCTCAATGTCTCCATCTCTATCTGAAAAAGGTCAGCTCAGAACAATGAAACTGTAGAGATGATAAAAAAATTAAGTGAAAAATAATATACCAAAAATACAAACCAATTTCCTTTGCATGACTAGACTGATTTCACTCCCTCCTCTTTTTAACCTATGTCTATATTTTAAATAATCACAAGAATATATATGACTTTTAAGAAAAAAAATCAAGCATTACAATGCCCCAACTCAAGTAAGTCTCTCTGAATTTCTATCTTGGTCACCATAGCTATATTATAGATGGTCTTCAAATACAGATTGGAGAGGGTTGTTATTTCCATTAAGGGTCTCTATTAGATCTGTACTAGTGCTACTCACAGGAGCTAATCCTAATTTCTGTTTGAGACTTGATAATTGTTGGCTTCTGCTATTGTGAATATAATTTAACCATTGTGATATGAACATTCACTCAGTAAAAGTCATTGAGAATATCCCTTGTAGCAGACCTTGAGGATACACATTTGAATAATAAATAGGTATTGCTCTGAAAAGTCAGGGAAGAGAGAGATAAATGTCAAAGAAGTTATAAATGATTTAATAGAAATAAGACAAAGTGAGTACACAGAAGAGAATATATACTGATAATTCTAACTTGGAAAGTCAAGAACAGTTGAATAGAGAAGGTAACTTTTTAAATTATGTTTTTTATTTTAGTTTGATTCTTCTTTTTTTCCTCCAGGGTTATTACTGGGGCTCTGTGCCTGCGCTACGAATCCACTGCTCCTGATAGCTACCTTTTCATTTTTGTTGCCCTTGTTGTTTATCATTGTTATTATTGCTGTTGCTGTTGTTGGATAGGACAGAGAAAAATTGAGAGAGGAGAAGACAGAGAGGGGGAGAGAAAGATAGACACCTGAAGACCTGCTTCATTGCCTGTGAAGTTGGGGAGCTGGGGCTTGAACCCGGATATTTATGCTGATCCTCGCACCATGTACACTTAACCGGCTACACCACCATCCAGTCCCCAGAAGGCAACTTTTTAAATGGGGTCTTCATGGATGAATAGATGCTTTTCAAGGAAGAAGGGAGGAAAGAACATTTCTAGGCAGAATGAGTATCACATACAATGATGCACAGTTGTAAGAAGGGAACAGTAGGAAAGCTGAGAAGTTTGGTTGGTTAGAATTCAGGGAATTAGGAAGAAAGAAAGGAAAATAGAGCTGTGGTAACAAATTAATACCTGCCACTAAAGAGTGCCATAGCACAGAATTTTAATTTTTCTCTTTTGGGCAAGGGAAACAGATAAACTGATAGAGATGTGTAGACAGGAAAGCAAAACTGCAAAAATATTTAATTTTTGTAGTTATTTTTCAGTGCCAGAGTATCAAACATGTATGGTTTCACCTCTCCTAGGCCAAGTTTATCTTTATTTTAATTTCTGATAGAGACACACACACACAAAGACAGAGAGACATTATAGGAATGGAGTTTCTCCAGGGCAGTGGTACTCCCCTGTGGTGTCAGGGATCAAACCAGGGGTGTGTGCATGACAAGGCACATTCCCTTCTGAGTGAGTTATGTTCCAGCTGCAGCAATACTATTTTTAAGATCCTGGTGAGTCTGTGGAAGATGGATTGGGTTGGGAGAGAGGGTGGCAGCAGGAGACAGTGGGAAGCTACTGCAGTATTCAAAATGAGGAAGATGACAGTTTTGTCGAAGTCAGTGACTCTGGGAGTGAAAAGAAAAGGATCAAGTTGAGAGGCTTCTGGTGAATAGGGAGATGGCCTCCCATTTCTAGTTGTCTATTTCATGCATTTTAGAGGAGTAAACCTACACACTGAACATTACTCTACCAGCCCAAACTTGGATTAGTGCATAAGTACGTGTGTTTGACAAAACCCGGTAGATCCAAATCCAGTTTGTACTGAGTAGTCTCCACCCCCCCCCCCAACACCATGAGTAACTGCTGCAGTGTACAAAACAAAACCACCCTCAACTTACAAGTGTTTCTGTGATTCCTTAAGATATTGGAAGAAGATAAAAACAGTTAACAGTGTTGAGTTTTAAGAAAATGTCAGATCCAAAACATTCAGCCATATTCTCTGACTCAACATGCCTGTGGTTTTTAGAGAAACACCTTTAGAAATGATATAATCCACTCAGCTAAGAACTTGTTGACTCATGAAAATGACTCATGTAAGTTTTGGTTACAGGCAGACTTTGATCTGCAACAGTTATTTGACTTTGGGTCAGTTTATTTCATATTTTACTCATATGTCAATTGGCAATATTTATCTCTACTTTCAGGAAGATTTATGAGAATTATAGATACCTATGTAAATCATTTTGCACAGTGTTGGTTCATAAAAATAATCAGGAAATATGTTTTTGTTTAAAGCTAATTCATTGTTTCATAAGACATTCTATGAAAACTATACATGAGGGATTATGCTAATTTTTATGGCAATTAAAGAAGTTGTGGCACGTTAGAATGCTTTTATAGAAAGATGATGTGAATGATAAAACAATCTAGGAACAATATCTGGTTATGCTTTTTCTTTCTGATATTAAGAATTATGTAAACTCACTTTATTTCCCTTTTGTCTCAGCTGTCAGACAATTCTGAGCCATATTTTATATTCAAATTAAAAACTGTAAATCTTTGGATTATTGTCCCTACTTCATCCTTTGATAGGCATCCTCTTTTTGAGGATTCCAGGGATTGGTGCACCTAGTTGAGCTCACACATTACCATGCTAAGGACCTGGGTTCAAGCAGCTGCTCCCCACCTGAAGGGGAGGGGGGATGCTTCACAAACTATGAAGAAGGTTTGCAGGTGCCTATTTTCCTCTCTCCATCTCCATCTTCTCAACCCACTGCTCCTGGTGGCCATTTTTTCCCATTGTATTGGTTAGGACAGAGAGAAATTGAGAGGATAAGGGGAAATAGAAGACAATAGATAGATAGATAGATAGATAGATAGATAGATAGATAGATAGATAGATAGATAGAGCCTTGCTTCATTGCTTTTGAAGTGTCCCACCTGCAGGTGAGGAGCTGAGGCCTCGAACCCAGAGGTGGAAAGAAAGAATAAGCCTGGAAAACTCCCTGTCTTCAGGTTTATCCAGGATCACCCAGACTGTGAGTCAATAATTTGGCTATTTTTCAAATCTGTATCTGTTAAATATTTGCTCATCCTTTGTTGAGAGGAGAATTACAGGAAAGGAAAGCAGTTAATTGAGTTAATAGCAGAGGATACCTACTCTCCATAGTCTCAAATGATTTGGTTCTGGCCAAAATTGCTCCATCCTTCTTGCAGACAAAAACCTGCCATTAGCTGGACCCAATCACTGGAGGGCAGTTATTAAACTTGAACAGTCTTGAAAATCATCCCCTCAGTCCCAAGAGGGGTTTTAAAGAGCCACTTAGGGGCTGGGTGGTGATACACCAGGTTAAGCACACATAGTTCTATACACAAGGACCAGGGTTTCAGTCTCCACTCCCTACCTGCAGAGGGGATACTTCAATAATGGTGAGCACTCACTGAGCCCCAGCAATAACCCTGAAGGCAAAACAAAACAAAACAAAACAAAACAAAACAAAACACTATTAACATTTAAAATATTTTCTCTATCTTACTACCTTCCTAAAGATGTTTTGTTATTGTTTTCACTAGTGCTTTGCCACTCCAAATTCACTTTTTCATAAAAGGGCGGTGGGGGTGAATGACAAAACCCTAGTTTCATCCAGTGTATTGAGGTCCAACCTGGGATGCCTGCACTACCCACATGAGCTATTTTGCCAGTTCTCCCAAGGATCTCTCAGTATCTACTGTTGTTGGGTGCTCTAATTGTGTTCTCTCTGTAGAACAGTTTAGGATGCCCCAAATATTAGTAGATTGGCTTGGGAATGGGCACACCTATGTTCAGTCCCTCCAACTGGATCTGTACACTCCAGACAGTGTCATGTTTGATTTTACTTTTTTGCTTATTGACCTTCAAAACCTGTAATGTTCAGGAGGTCACAGCTACCATTTCTGCTATGCTACAAGACACTGTTCTCAACTAGAGTCATCACTAGACAACAAGAAATCAAACAGATGAACTTGGAATGACAAGGCTCAGAGTAGGACATATTTATGCAAAAAGAGTTACTATTGTTATAACCTGGATTTTTGTTTTTCTTGACTTATTTAAAAGAACCCTACTCAGCTGTACATCGCTATACTTATACATGAGATTACGTGAGTCTCTCCCATTACATACACACACACACACACACACACACACACACACACACACACACACACACACACACACACACACACACACACACACGATTGTTTCCTGTCTTGGTTACCTGAAGCGAAAGCAAGGCAAAAATAACAGAATGGTATTGTTCATTGGTGTGTGTCAAAAACTACTAAACAAAAAACTTGTCCATTTAAGTGAATTCTATCCTAATGTAAGCTCTGCAATTGACATTTATTTAACTCAGGGAAAATCAGCCTCTATTTTTTTTTTAAATCTCACACAGAAATCAAACCTCCCAAACTACACACAACTATTGAGAAACATTTGTTTCTCAGCATTTCACTCTAGCTGGTGGCATTACAGAGTGAAATGGCCTTTATATGGTACTTTTCCAAACTTGTAGAAGGTCCTAGGTAGGTGTCAATGTTCAGAACTCACATGTTTGAGATATTCACAAAGAAATACATTTACAGAGATGTTGCTGGGGAAAAAATACTGCTAGAGAAAAGGACACCTGCCCACAATAGGACAGAACAAATTTCTATAGGAGAAAGCTCAATTTCACTGTAATTTAACTATTTTATGAATTTCTCCTTTTATTTTTTGAATAGTTGTTGAATTTCTACAATATGCTCTACCATTTCTTTTAATTTAAACAGCACAGTACTGGAATAAAAATGGACATTTGGATCAAAGGAGCAGAATCAAGACCCCAGAAATAAACCCTTCTATTTCATTTATTTACTTATTTATTTATTTATTTGGTAGAGACAGCCAGAAACTGAAAGGAAGTGTGGAGATGGAGAGAGGGAGAGATAGAGAAACAACTGCAGTGCTGCTTCACCATCTTTGAAGCTTTTCCCCTACAGTTGGGGGCTAGGGGCTTGAACCTGGATCCTTGTGCACTGTAATATGTGTGCTCAACCAGGTTCACTACTACCCAGCCCCAAACACTTCTATTTCTAACATCTGACAGTATAGGTGGATGTTTATACCATTAGACACTATATCCTCACTTTACCTTCTCTCTACCGAAGCACAATTCCCATACTAGTTGTTATAAAACTGTAAAAGAAGTGGGTTCCAGGACACAACCAGTCCCTGTGTGAGTGTGCACTTGTGTGCAGGGAGACAAGGAAAACACTTACAGTCAGCTGTTTGAATCCCCACCCTAATAAGCCTTCACATTCCCCAAGGATCAGGTTGAAAGTATGTAGCATTAAACTGTTGGCCCTCCAGGGGCCAACTACTCTTTTCACAATGTTGGCCCATCTCTGGGCACTGATTCTTTTGGACTAGGGACATTTGGACATCCTATTCCATTTTCACTACTGTACTGGAGGTTAGAACATTATTTTTTCTTTTTCATTTTCTTTTGGCTCTTTTCCATATTGGCCTCTAAACGGAATAAGAAGTGTAGCTGTAGCAGTCACTTTGGTTGACTCATGAGATAGATTTTTTTCTCTAATTTTTTCATTTGGTTCACCCCACTAAAACTAGATTTCTCTGACTCTCCAGCCTTACTCTCCCAGAATATCTATCATTCTTCCTGTGGATAAAATTGCATGCCTATCTCCCTGCCCCTAATTTTGGTTAAAGTCTTGGCTGTCCTATCTTGGGTGCAAGGAACCCCAGTAATTCCTGTTACTGAACTCAAATGAATGTTTTCCTTACCATAATGCTGTGCATAAGTAATGGTAGGAGAGAAGAGAAAGGTAGAGATATCCAGCAAGTCCACAGACAATTTGCTGACATTTGTAGTCAGAGAAAGTCAAGACTACTGGGAACCTTGAGACCCTCTGGCATAGCTATATAAACTACAGACTGTATCCTAGACAGACAGACTCACATCCTTACAGTGAGCAAGGATCTAAACAGTCTAGCAGCCCTTGGCTTCTCTGCCACTCATAGCTGTCTCCGTAGCCACATATCATTTGGCTGTACAAACCTGAGGCTTGCCGAGGGTTTGTTATTCCCACCAGGAGCAGAGTAGGCTTAATTTTTCTCTTCTAATCTTCTGATTCCCAGGCCAGTTTATCACCTGTGTAACCCTCTGAAACTGAATGAAATTCCCCCAATGCCAAAGAGGCCAGGAGAGGACAGCATCAGAACCAGCAGGCAGTAGGCAGAAGTCCTCTAGGGTCTTCTGGGTTACTGCCTGAGCTTTCCCAACTAAGAATGCCAGCAAGTCTTCAACATGTGCAGAAGCTTGCTTGGGAGGCCTGTACCTGCTGATTAATTAATTGAAAAAAGCTACTGAAGCACAAACATGATCTCACCCTGGGTTAGTCATTGGGGAAAAGGGGATCATGTTAATGTCGACAATTTCTATTCTGTTCATGTCTCCAGAGCCCATTGCTCTGGCCCACAGAGCATGAGCTCATGAGCTCACAGTTTAATTGGGTTAGAAATTAAATGAATGCTTTTTTTCTTCTAAAGGAGAAGGAGACCCACCCCTTACCAAGACTAGCAATTAAAATTGCACGAAGATACTTGGCAGTAGTGTCAACAACAAGGCACAGACTACATGGAGAGGAACAAAAGCTCTCAATTCCAGAAAGGGGCAGAAAGTTCCAGAAAAGGCAATCCTCCACCTTCATAGGTATAGGCTGGGGTATGAGACAGATTTACCACAATGTGGATAAACACAAAGGCACATATATGAGAGACAGGCATGACTAAATAATGGTGTCTCCTGGTCAGAGAGGTGGCACAGTGAGTACAGTTTAGGGCTTTCAAGCTTAAACTCTATCCCTAGCATTCACTGCATTGCCAGAGTGATGTCCTCTCTTTCTCTTTTAAAAAAATAAATGATGCTTTCTTTTCTCAGCTGTTTCAGTTCTAACATGAAGGTCAAACATCTGGATGAAAAAAGACTCCTTCCAGATCTCAATTCTGTGATACCACATGAAACCCAAATCTTGGCTCCCTGGCCCATGGATGCTGATGAAGTTACAAGTCTTGTCTACTTCAAAGTTGCCCCCTTCTTTCTGGGACTTGCCTTACAGGTACTCCTGCCCAGACTTTCATCTCCAGTCTTACATAGGGATGGTGAGTCCTTAGGAGAGCTGTCCACTCTATCCAGGGAACACCCTAAACTTCTTAAGTTACCAGGTCTCCAGGCAAAGGTGGAGCAGCAGGTCTTAAATGGCTCTTTAAGGGGGTAAAACAACACTTATGTCAGGCCTTTATCCTTTCAGCAATACATATTCAGGCCAGGACTCAAGAGCTAACCTCTGTACACAACCCTCCCACAGCTTAAAGCCCCTCTTACACAGTGCTTTCTTATAGCAAAACTCCGCCCTCTGCGCAAACCCTGCCCTCCATACACAACTTCCTGCCCTCTGCAGCAGGGACCTTCTCTCTGCTTGCTGGTTCTTTTCCACACAGCCATTTGCTAAGCAATTGGCTGCATCCCTCTTTCATTTTCTGTGGTTGTCTGAGATTTAGTCATTCGGACCTAGAGAAATACAAATGCAGAGAACCAGAGGCAGAACTGTGCCCGGGATATGCATGGAATAACCAGCAAGCCAGTGTTGTCTTGGAGCCATATGAGGGAGGGAGAGTCAGCACAAAGGAATAAGTACTGAGACAAAGGCTGAGTCTTACAGAGCCTTGTGTATCTTTGAAATGACCTTGACACTCAGATTAAGGGGATAGGTCATTGGAGGAGTTTTGAGTTTTGAGCAAAAAAAAATGACATAGTCTGACTCATATTAACTGAATAATCCTAATCATGGGAGGGTACACCAAACGGAACCAGGATGACAGTACTGAGATAATTGAGGTGGGTGTTGAGGAAGTTTAGTTTATTGGTGACAAAATAAGTTATTATATGTAAAGAACAAAAATGACTCCTGTCATAAAACAAGATTTGATTTGGGCAAGTTATTGCTTATTTCCTATATTTTATGCAACAACTATTTCTAAAAAGAATTTGCTACAGCTAACAAATTAAATTGTATTTTCATATACATAAGTGGTTAAAATGAAAATAATGATCAGAAATTATGCATAGGAGGAAAAGACTGTAGTTAGACAAGAAATTAGATTATTACTGTGATTAAACACTAATTCAAGTTCTGCTTCCTGACAGTCAAGATAAGAAAAAAGAAATCCTGTGGTTTATAAGGTTCTGTCTAATAAGAGGAAACAGCAGTTTTCAGGAGAGTAAGAATGGTTTTTGGCACTGAATTCCCACAGATTCTTAATACAAAAGACTGATTATTAGCACACAACATACTAGACAGTATTCTAGCAGATAATACAGATATGTTTTTGTTGTTATTTATTTTATCGACTTGAAGTAGAATTATTAAATAATAACTCAGTAAAGCCATTAAGGAAAAAGCAGAGAGCTGTGATAAGAGGATTAGAGAAGATCTAGAAGAACTAAATGGCTCCCACAGAATTCATGTTCACTTTAGCTTACTTTGCCTTTTCAACCTCAGTTTCAATATCTACAAAATGGCTCCTACAATAATGCCTTCTAAGTCTACCTGAAAAATTGTGGTGAACAGTGAATGAGGTGATCCATTTCAAATATACCTATACATCAAAAATGTATAGGGATGGGAGAGACAGAGAGGGAGAGAGAGAGAGACACCTGCTGCACTGCTCACTTCTTGTGAAGCTTTCCTCCTGAGGGCAGGAACCAGAAGAATAGCTCAGCTTTTTTTTTTTTTTGCTTCCAGGGTTATCACTGGGGCTTGGTGCCTGCACTAAAAATCCACTGCTCCTGGCAGACATTTTGTTTTCCATTTTGTTGTTGTTTGTTATTGTTATTGTTGTTGTTGGATAGGACAGAGAGAAATTAAGAGAGGGGGAGAGAAAGATAGACACCTGCACACCTGCTTCACCACTTGTAAAGTGACCTCCCTGCAGGTGGGGAGCTGGGGGCTGAAACTGGGGTCTTTACTCCGGTTTTTGTGCTTCATGCCAGTGTGCCACCATCTGATGCCCAATAGTTCAGTTTTTTAATCCACTATTTTGCCATGTGCCTTGGCCCAGTGTATTGAAAGAAACTTTGATGCCTACCTCTTTAAAAAAAGGGGGGGCTTTCATCAGGGGAGGGGGTGGGATATGGAGAATGGGTGGTGGGAATTGTGTGGAATTGTACCCCTACCCTGTGGTTTTGTTAATTAATACTTTCTTAAATAAAAAAATGTAAAAGGGGGGATAGGGGTCTGGGTGGTGGCACACTTGGTAGAGTGCACATGCTACAATGCACAAGGATTTGGGCTCTAGCCTCTGCTCCCTACCCTCGGGGGAAAGCTTCACAAGAAGTGAGTAGTGCAGCAGGTGTCTCTCTTTCTCTCTCCCTCTCTGTCTCTCCCATCCCTATACATTTCTGTCTTTAGCCAATAAATAAAATATTCGAAAATATACCTTCACCCATTCTATCAACAAATATTTGTTGAGGGTTCTCTTTGCTCTACACTGTCATAAAACTTGCCATCATGAGCTCTTATTATATGTAAGAAAGCAAACACATTCACTATATTGATGGTAAATGGTGAACTAAAAATTATAGTGCCAGGATTTTGGGGCCATGTGATTTCACTGGTCTATGGGAGGACTCTATTTTTTCCTTTTTAATTTCAGATAGAGAGATGGAGAGAGGGTGAGATCCCCACAGTTTGCTCCCCCGTTCATGGAGGTTCACAGGTACTATGCATGGCATTCCCATATGGTGCCTGGGGGCTGGAACCAGGGTCTACCCACATGGTAAAGTGTTCAGCTAGTGGGTGAGTTATCTCCTAGAAGAGGTGTAAAAACTCAAAGGAGGGTAAGAGGAAGTGAGAGTGAAGCTGGAGAAACAGGGAACTAATGTGTCCCCTGGCTGCCTCTGTCAAATATCACTTGCTGTCTGCACTTTTGACTGGAGTCTGATTCATGCATTGATTCATTACTTCAATAAACATTTACAGGGCTACTCCCATGTGCTGGAGTCTGGGCAGTCAGTTGAATAATTGCCAGTTTATTATTAAATTGATCCACTCATTTCTCCTGACTTGAATGGTAACACTGAAAAATGTGTGTATTTCCAGCTGCAGTCAAATTTGAGATAAAAGGGACTTAGAAAATAAGACTTTTGAAAAGGTATGTTTTAGCCTATAAAAACCCATTTCTTACTCTGGCCACACTTTTCTGGTGTTAACTCATCAACAACCCTTGTAGTTTTGCTGTTTAGAGAAGTTGCTCTTCCTGTCTCCTTATGTAATTCTAGTATATCTTTCAAGGTCAAGAGCATAACATTGATTCCTGACCAGCCTAGCAATATGAGAAGTCCCTCCTTGGCTTTTCTTTACTATGGCATGAACTAAATCTTTTTCAGGGGGCAGGCAGTGGTGCACCTGGTTAAATGCACATATTACAGTGTGCAAGGACCTGGGTTCAAGCCCCTGGTCCCCACCTGCAGGGAGAAAGCTTCACAAGTGGTGAAGCAGGGCTGTAGGTGTCTCTCTGTATCTCTCTCCACTCCTCCTCTCCAGCAAGGAGTTTTACCCAAATGCTTCCAAGTGAGCTTTCAATGGAAAAAGTGTAACTCTGGTTCTATAATTTTATTTTTCATTATTTTCCATCATTTGACTACCATTATAATATAAAACACCTTTAATTTTTGTCTAGAAATATGGCCAGTCCATGTATTCATTATGGATCAGATTCTCTAAATTCTGTTCTCTCTTCAGTAGGCAAAGGAATTGCTGTCAATGACAAATTATATCAAGCTCCTTCATCCAGTGTCTTCCTGCTACACTTAAGATAAAATCTATAGGACTTCCTTTGGCCTACAAGGCCTTCACAATCTTGCTTGACAAGCTGAGGATATTATTTCTGATGCTCAAACATGCTGAGCATGTTCTTATTTCAGTGTTTTGCCAGTGGTCTCCTTTTTTTGTCTGCATGCTTTCTCCAGGTCTTTGTGTAGATGGCATCTTGTTATTCAGATCTCAGCTCAGACAGATTCCATGGATGATAATGTCCACAAATAAGATGTTTGAGTAAAACTCAGACTGCTTGTATCTAAATCCTGGGCATCACTATTCCTATTTGTGTGACCTTGGGAAATTTATGCAGGCTTTTTATTAAATATAGGTTTCTTCATCTTTAACAGGAATGCTAGGAATGTTTGTCTTACAGAATTTTACATTTTTAAATAAATTAATTTTTTGGTCATTGTGAAGGTTTAACTGATCTTGGTCAGCTTTTTTTTCAGATAGAGAGAAATAGAGACAATTAGAAAAAGGAAGAGAGATAAAGAGGGAAAAACATCACAGCACTGAAGCTTCCTCCAGTAAGGTAGGGTCTGAGCTTGAGTCTGAGTCATGCATATGGCAAAGCAGCTTTAATCATATTAACATTTAACTTAAAAATATATTGGTTGGATCACTACAAACACTATTTGAGTGTTTTGTTTAAAAAGCAAACAAACAAGTCACTAAAATGTGGGAAGGAAATTCTTCTCTCCCACTAGATTGAAGTTCATAGCAATAAAAACCTTTTCTGCTTTATGCCTCAAAACCTGTGGTCCTTCTCTCAGAATAGCAGCTATATTTTCAGTAAACATTTGTCAAATGTAAGCCCAAAGTTCAAGCCCTGACTGTCAGAACAGTGACTTTTATATTGTCACTTGATTGCTCTAGGCCTGAATTTCAACTACAAAATGCATCATAATGTCACAGGGCAACATTGTTATACATGCCAACATAGTGATGATGGTTATTCTGAGGATATGGAAGTACAGAGAATTTATTTTTCATTTTCTGCATCTATATTACTTTTAAAAGAAAGCATATCAGATTATTTTATAATTACTATGCCTTTAAATAATTTATAGAGGATTTTACAGTGCTTGATCCTCAGCAGCCATTTAATAAATAGCCAATCTTAATACGACTAATCTTTTTGATAAACCTAAAAGGACTTTCTTCCTTTGTGACATTGGGTGTTCACCTTAGTTTGATGACTGGGGCTCAGTCATGACCAGGTTTAGGTGGGGAAGACCAGCTTCATACTCTCAAGTCAGCTTCAGAAACCAGCAGAGAGGTTTCAGAGGCTGTTAGCCGAGGGACTCTCTCTTCTATACCAGCTTATTCCTCCTCTTTGGAGCTCAAGCACACCTGATTCTGGGTGGATGGGCATTCAGCAGTGCTTAGTATGCATCCCATGCCCTGCAAGCTGCAGAGAATATTAACATGGCAAATTCCATAGTTTATCTGGCCCCCCCACCCCAGTCATTTTCAGTGTCAAGGAAAGAGACTGTACTCAGCTGCTGGAATCTAATCAGCAGCAGATTTGCACAGCCCAGGGAGATGGGGCTGATTCAAAGCTGTGAAATTCACAAAGCTAGTGAATTTCCAGTGCAAGAGGGGCTCCTTCATCCTTCCACGATATGGTGGATGCACCAAATGCTTATTCATTGTGGGCTGGGGGAAGGGAGCAGGACTTCCTCATGCAGGGCAGTCCACAGTTGCTGCTGATGCAGGAGGCAGGGGATCCAGGGTGATTTCTCATTTTTCATTAGGAGTCCCATGGCTTTGGGCTTTGGCTGTTGTCAGATTACTTGTCAGTGCAGCTGCTTCTAGATAGGGCTTCTGGGTCCTAATGACCTATTTCTATTTGGTATCCCCAGTCTTTGAAGATCAGCTTGAAGTAACTTGGAAATCATTGTTCTTGTTTCCAGAGAGCAGAAGGGAAACAACTGCTCAGAGCAAGTTAAGGGATCTGTGGCTTCCTCAAATGCTGGCATATTAGAAAGGAGAGGAGAGATTGTTGAGGCTGCCAGTAGAAGGGTCATGGATGCTGGGTAGGTTTCCTGAAGTCTAAAACCAGTGTCAGGGGCTGAGGACTGATTCACTTGATAGAGAGGCACATGTTATTATGTAAAAGACCCAAGCCCCAGGTTCCCACCTGCAGAGGTGGGGGGGGGGGATTTTTACAAGTGGTGAAGCAGTGTTGTAGGTATCTTTCTTTGTCTTTCCTTTTCTGTCCCACTCCCTTTCCTAGAAATCTCTCTCTGCTTCTATAAAAAGTAATTTAATTTTTTTTTGGTAATGTATTTATTTATTGGATAGAGAAAGCCAGAAATCAAGAGGGAAGGGAGTTGTAGAGAGATACTTACAACATTGCTTCACCACCACTCTCAAAGCTTTCCCCTTGCAGGGAGGGCTGGGAGGCTTGAACCTGGGTCCTTGGGTATTGTGACATGTTTGATCAACTAGATGTGCTGCCCCCAGCCCCTTCTTTTAAAACATTATACTACTACTACTAAAAAAAACAAAACAAAACAAACAAAAAAACTGGTGTCACTACCAATAATAGGTGTTGCCTGGTTTTCTAGGGGCTCCACCTCTTTGCTTATGACTCTAATCAGGGGCATATTCCAGGGCAGACCTATAGTGCAAGGGCACTCTGAGTCAAAGTATTATTTGATTTTTTTTTTTGGTCACAGGAGTTTCACACACATCTACATAGATGTGAGTATGTATATCACTCCCCACACACACCAAAGTATTTACTTATTATTATTATAATACTGCTCAGTTCTGGCTTATGATGGTGCCAGGAATTGGACCTGGGATATTAATGCCTCAAGCATGAAAGTCATTCTGCATAAACACTGTTCTATCCCTCCCTCTCTGAAGGATTGTTCTAATCATCCAAAATAGAGCTTGGAACAGGCAGAGATTTATGTCACTTTGGGTGACTCAGGACATTCAGAGCTTAGGAGTGATCTCCAGATTCCATCCACAGCAGCTTCATTCATTCATTCATTCATTTGTCAAAAAAAGGCAATTTTCAAGCAGTTGGTTGCTACATAGTATGTGATGTAGAAAGTGTGTAAATACATATACTTGGTTCACACTGTTAGCATCAAAGGCTGATTAGCTGTGTGTCCAGGTAAGTACTGACCCACCTATATATAAAACAAACAAGCTTGGGATTTGCCTTGTTGTTTTTTCCCACCAGGATTTTCCTTGGGGCTTTGTGCTAGCATAATTCTGTCACTCCCAATAAACTCTCCTTCAGATAGAGGGGATGAGAGATAGAGATGGAGAAAGAGACACAAAGAGAAGGAGAGACACTATAGTATGACTTCCCTGCTTTTATAGCTTCTGCTTTGTATAATGCTTCTGTGTGGTGGCTAGGTATTTGAACCTGGGTTCTCATGCTTGGCAAAGCCTGCATTCTACAGGGTGAGCTATCTCCTGGCCTCTCTTTGTACTTTGGATAAGATAAACTGGTGCAATCCACATCTGATACTTTAGTTTGGCATGTCTGAAACACTCCGTAAGCAGTGCTACTATCATTATTTCAAGATATGATTCTAATAATTTAAACCTCTGAACTTGAGTTGTTTGTATGAACCTGCACAACTGGCGGTGTGGAAGAGACAAAATCAGATTGTTTTATTGTTGTTTTTTATTGTATTATTTTATTGAGGTTTCCTTGCAAGTTTGGCTTAAAACTCTCAGAGCCAATGGCTGCTGCTAGTAGTGACCATGGTCATAAACTAGGACTGGTGGTTTACCACTCATTTCCAGGGGCACTACTTTTCTTATGTCTTGTGATGATTGCTTTCTGTCACTTCCAGTGTTTTAAAAACTTATTATATTTATTTATTTATTGGATAGAGACAGTCAGAACTGAGAGGGAAGGAGGAGATGGAGAGGGAGAGAAATAGAGAGACACTGCTTCACCACTTGGAAAGCTTTCCCCTTGCAGGTGAAAACCAGGGGCTCGAACCTGCGTCCTTGTGCATTGTGACATGTGTTCAACCAGGTGTGCCACCATCTGGATCATCTGCAATTTTATTTTTATTAAAACTTCCTCCACTTCTCCCTGATGAGACAAAATAAAAATGCATTGGTGGCTTGGGAAGTGGAGGAATGGTAGAATTCTTCAATTAGAAGCATAAGGTCCTGAGTTTGGATCCCCAGTACTACATAAGCAAGAGTGCTGCTTTGATATCATTTTATTTCTCTCTCTCTCCTCTGTCTCATGAAATGGACAAAATAAACCTGATAAAAATAAGTTAAAAAAAAACCATTACCTGAAGATGAAGTTGAAAAATAGCCCAATAACTGTTGCTTAAAAACAAATTCCTCCAAAGAATTTGCTTTTTGGTGATTGGTTTCCTTTAAACCCAGGCTCTTTTGGGGCAGAGATGAATAAGCCAATTTGGCCCTGTAGGCCTCATGTTCTGTCTGTGCCAAATTACTGTAGGAAATCCTAAATTATGACTTGTTTGTGTGATCATTAATTCATTTAATCACCAGTTCCTCAAACACTGTGGCATTGGAATGAAAGTATTAGCTATCAGATTATATTTAATGTTCAGCTCTTTTAAAAAAGACAACTAATCATAGCAACAACTGTCTTGTAAATCATTATTTACCTAGTAAAACAACTAAAATAAAAGAGACAATTAATGACTCATCTGAGGTGTCCATGAAAGTACTGATAGTAGTGATAGCTAACTTGGGCTGAGAATCTTCCCTGTGCTAGTCACTACTATCAGCATATATGAACTCCCTTCCTGCTCAGTTCAATCTTTCCAGATAGGTGCTACCATTGTCCCATTCCAAAGGTGAAGGAATGGAGGCACAGAGAGGTTAAGAAGCTTGTCTATACATAGGCAGTATAGGGTAGGGTCAGGGTTCAGATTCATACCACTTGGTTCAAGAGTTGATGTTTTGAGCTTTCTGGTTAATCATTCATCAAGGACTTATTGAGAACTTTTTATAGGACTTAGGATCCTGGCACTATTCTGGATCATGCTCTGGATCCTATATCTTCTCTATCTCACGAAATAAATAAAATTATCCTTTAAAAATAGGAACAAGGGGCTGCACAGTGTCTCACCAGGTTGAGCTTATACATTACCTTGCACAAGGATCAGGGTTTAAGCCCCTGGTTCCCACCCACAGTGAGAGAACTTTATGAGTGGTGAAACAGGGTTATAGATGTATCTCTCTCTTCTCGATTGCCCTCTCCCCTCTCAATTCTTTTCTGTCCTATCAAAAAGGAAAGAGAAAAGAATAAAAGGGCAGAAAGAAAGGAGAGAGGGAGAGAGGGAGGGAGGGAGGGAGAGAGGGAGGGAGAGAAGGAAGGAGAAAGGGGACAAATGGACATGTGGAACAGTGAATTCATCATGTAGGCACAGAGCCCCAGTGATAACACTGGGGAAATAACAAACAAACAAACAAACAATAGGAATGAAGGGAAGACTGCTTCAAGAAAGCCTAGAAAGCACAATCAGACAGAGGATATCTGTTTCAATTATTTTAGTCTCTTTTGTTTCACAAAGTCCTCACATGCGCTCTCATTCTTATACATTCTAAATCCACAGTGGCATCCTTTTAGTAATTTCTCATCCAAAAAAAAATAACAAAACAACATTTATGAGCAGATTATAAGGAGCAGACCTAGAAGCAATAGCACCCTTGACTCTCAGTTCCTGTTTGATCTCCTGATATGCTGTTTCCTCTGGAGTGGTTTATGTTCTAATCTGCCTGGTTTCTTTTTTGCCTTAAGAATAAAATCTTCTCTTTTAGTCACAAAATCTCAGATTACTCATAGATGTGATCAGGCACTCATATATTATCTAGAAGAGAAGAGGGAGGGAGCTGCAGCTCTGGTAGGCGAGAACATCTGGACAGCAAACCCACACCCTCCCTTCTTCCACAAAGAATGGCAAGAGGTCAAGTCCCATTCATGGGCATCTATTCCACTTTATGGAAGCTGGTTGCATACTTTTTTTTTTTGATCACTCAGCCAAATAGGTAGTGAGTTCCAGGAATAATTTCTTCTTTTTGTGCCAGGAGACCCTAGTAGAAAATTTCTCCCTGTATACATCTACCCTTTAAGCAGTGCTGCCAATTACGAACATTGGCATGACTCAAATCTCAAGAGGGAAGAGCAAAGAAAAGAGACTGGAGGTAAGAAGGTTGTCTATGGAGAAGTTTTGAATCATGAAACTCTCGGTTTTGGAAGCATAGAATGTGAGGATACTTCCTATGCCTCTGGTGAGTGCCACCTTATTTTATTTTATTAATATTTATTTATCCAAGAGGGAGAGGAGGAGAGAGGGAACCAGAGTACCACTCTGGCACATGCAATGCCAGGGACAGAGTTCAGGACCTTATGCTTGTAAGTTAACCAATCTAGTCACTGTTTCATCTTCCAGACCACATATTGGTTATTTTTTCTCCATTACTCCTTTATTAAGAAGCCCACAGAGTTAGCTGTCTACTCTAAAATGAGTAAATCATTTGCTTTTAGTCCTTTCTTCTAGCCTGAGACTTTGAATCTTTACACATTCTCTCTATTTCTCTCTATTTCTCTCTATCTCTCTCTCTCTCTCCCTCTCTCTCTCCCTCTCTCTCTCTCCCTCTCTCTTTCTCTCTCTCCACACACACACACACACATATATATATATGTGTGTGTGTGTGTGTGTGTGGAGAGAGAGAGAGAGAGAGAGAGAGAGGGAGAGAGTGTATGCATATGTATATATTAACTACTTACATATCATATTATAAATCTAAATTCAGTATGCCTAGTGCACAACATGCCACACACAAGCTACATTCCTCCCGTTTCTCTCCAGTCTATACTGTTAGTCTTCAAAGCCTTAGGGTTATCTTTATAACTACAGTGTGTTCTAAACATTCAACTGTCTCATAGAAAAGGTCTGCTTCCCACACCCACTCGTGCTCCCTCACCCACAGGGCTGACATTCTGAGCTTTCAAAGGGGCCATCTCTCTCTGCCATCCCCATTTCTATTCCACCAAGCCTACCCAGTAACATAGGACCATTGGAGCTGTCTACCTGAAACACACTTGATCCTTGATCACCAGGGATTCAGAGACACCAACCTACCTCTGTGCAGTTGGAAATCCATGTATAACATTTGTCTCTTCAAAATATTTACCAGTAGGGACCGGGTGGTGGTGCACCTGATAGAATGCACACATTACCATGCTGTAGGACCCACGAGTTCAAGTCCCTGGTGTCCACCTGCAGTGGAGAAGTTTCACAATTGGTGAAGCAGTGCTGCTGTTATCTCTCTGTCTCTTTCTGTATCTATCTACACCTTCCTTTTCAATTTCTCTCTGTCCTATCATATAAAAGGGGAAAAAAGAAGGGGGAGAGAATATGAACAGAATATTTACTATAGAAGAGATCTGAAAAACTAACAAACATGAAAAGGTGCTCCAAGTAATTGATTGTCAGAGAAATGCAAATAAAGACAACAATGAGATATCACTTCACTCCTGTGAGAATGCCATACATCAGAAAAGGTAGCATCAACAAATGCTAGAGAGGATGTGGGAGCAAAGGAACCCTCCTGCACTGCTGGTGGGAATGTCATTTGGTCCAAGCCCCTGTGGAGAACAGTCTGGAGAACTCTCAGAAGGCTAGAAGTGGACCTACCATATGACCCTGCAATTCCTCTCCTGGATATATATATCCTAAGGAACCAAACACACCCATCCAAAAAGATTTGTGTATGCTTATGTTTATAGCAGCAAAATTTGTAAAATCCCAAACCTGGAAGCAATCCAGGTGTCCAACAATAGATGAATGGCTGAGTAAGATGTGGTCTATATACACAATGGAATACTACTCAGCTATTAAAAATGGTGATTTCACCATTTATCTTGGATGGAGCTTGAAGGAGTCATGCTAAGTGAGATAAGTCAGAAACAAAAGAATGAATATGGGATGATCTCACTCATAAACAGAAGTTGAAAAACAAGATCAGAAAGGAAAACACAAAGCAGAACTTCGACTAGAGCTGGTGTATTGAAAGACTCTGGGGTGGAGAGGAGGGTTCAGGTCCTGAAACATGATGGCTGGCAGAGGAGGAGCTAGTGGGGGTTGTATTATGTGGAAAACTGGGAAATGTTATACATGTAGAAACTATTGTATTTTACTGTCATCTGTAAACCATTAATCCCACAATAAGGACATTTAAAAAAAGGAAGTAGGAAATGCATTTTGGGAGTGGTGGGATTCATTGTTTAGATACCAAACTTTAGCGATTATTCTGGAGAGAGAGAAAGAGAGAGAGAGAGAGACCTTTACTAATAACCTGCTATTGGGCCAAAGAGCTAGCTTACCAGGTAGACTGTGTACCTTGTCATGCATGCAGCCAAGGTTCCAGTCCCAGAATTATATGAGAGGTGCTATGGCTTCAGGGAAAGCACTGGTACTGTGGTGTCTCCCTCTCTCTGTTTACCTCTCTAGCTGAATGAAAATGTAACCCATAGTGGTGAAATCAGGCATGTGTGAGGCACTGCCTCTGAACCAAAATAAATGAAAACCCTGCTATTGACTGGAAGCCTTACAAATGTTAGATGATATCTTTTGTAGGCTGTGTGTATTATACATTGTATTATTTTCTCCACTTAATTATATCTTTTCATTAATTAATTTTTATAAAAAATTATAAAAAGGAAGCATTGACAAAACTATAGGATAAGAGGGGTACAATTCCACACAATTCCCGCCACCAGAACTCTGTATCTTATCCCCTCCCCTAATAGCTTTCCTATTCTTTAACTCTCTGGGAGTATGGACCCAGGTCATTGTGGAATGCAGAAGATGGAATGCCTGGCTTCTGTAATTGCTTCCCTGCTGAACATGGGCATTAACAGGTCTATCCATACTCCCAGGCTGCCTCTCTCTTTCCCTAGTAGGGTTGGGCTTTGGGGAAGCAGAGCTCCAGGACACATTGGTGGGGTTGTCTATCCAAGGAAGTCTGGCTGGCATCATGCTAGCATCTGGAACCTGGTGACTGAAAAGAGAGTTAACATACAAATCCAAACAAATTATTGAACAATCATGAACCTGAAGGCTAGAATAGTGAAGATGAAGAGTTTGGGGGTACTCCATTTTGTAGATAGCTAATAGAAATATTTTAGTTATATTACAAAGGGCCTGTGGTTATACTAGTTTTTTTCCCCTGAGCATGAAATCTGATACAAACCCAACTGCACGTAAGACTAAAGCAGAAACAAATCAATGGGACTACATCAAACTGAAAAGCTTCTGCACAGCCAAAGAAACTGTTACACAAACAAGGAGACCCCCTCACAGAATTTGAGAAGATATTCACATGCTATCCATCAGACAAGAGAATAATCACCAAAATATACAAAAGAGCTCAGCAAACTTAGCAACAGTAAAGCAAACAACCCTATCCAAAAATGGGCAGAGGATATGAACAGAACATTCAATTCAGAGGAGATCCAAAAGGCTAACAAGCACATGAAAAATTGCTCCAGGTCACTGATTGTCAGAGAAATGCAAATAAAGACAACATTGAGATACCACCTCAGTCCTGTAAGAATGGCATATATCAAGAAGGACAGCAGCAACAAATGCTGGAGAGTCTGTGGGAACAAAGGAACCCTTCTGCACTGCTGGTGGGAGTGTAAATTGGTCCTATCTCTGTGGAGAGCAGTCTAGAGAACTCTCACAAGGCTAGATATGGACCTTCCATATGATCCAGTAATTCCTCTCCTAGGGACATAACCCAAGGACTCCATAACACCCAACCAAAAAGATATGTGTACACATATGTTCATAGCAGCACAATTTGTAATAACTAAAACCTGGAAGCAACCCAGGTGCCCAACAACAGGTAAGTGGCTGAGAAATCTGTGGTTTATATACACAATGAAATACCATGCAGGTATTAAGAACAATGAACCCACCACCTTCTCTGATCCATTTTGGATGGAGATAGAAGGAATTATGTTAAGTGAGCTAAGTCAGAAAGATAAAGATAAGTATGGGATGATCCCACTCATCAACAGAAGTTGAGAAAGAAGAACAGAAAGGGAAACTAAAAGCAGGGTTTGACTGAATCTGGAGTAGGGCACCAAAGTAAAAACCCTGGGGTGAGGGTAAGGGTAAGGTTGGATGTTTGGCTTCCTGGGGCAATGGGGGGTGGGGGTGGGGCACAGTCTTTTGGTGGTGGGAATGGTGTTTATGTACACTCCTATTAATTTGTATTCATATAAAGCACCAATTAATTAATACGAGAGGGGAAAAATTGATTAAATGTCTCAAACTTAAAAAAAAATTTTTTTTATTTAAGAAAGGATTAATTAACAAAACCATAGGGTAGGAGGGGTACAACTCCACACAATTCCCACCACCCAATCTCCATATCCCACCCCCTCCCCCGATAGCTTTCCCATTCTCTATCCCTCTGGGAGCATGGACCCAGGGTCATTGAGGGTTGCAGAAGGTAGAAGGAAGGTCTGGCTTCTGTAATTGCTTCCCCGCTGAACATGGGCATTGTCCATGCTCCCAGTCTGCCTCTCTCTTTTTCTAGTAGGGTGGGTCTCTGGGGAAGCTGAGCTCCAGGACATATTGGTGGGGTCTTCAATCCAGGGAAGCCTGGCTAGCATCCTGATGGCATCTGGAATCTGGTGATTGAAAAGAGAATTAACATGCAAAGCCAAACAAATTGTTGAGCAATCATGGACCCAAAGCTTGGAATAGTGGAGAGGAAGTGTTAGGGAGGTACTCACTGCAAACTCTAGTGTACTTCTGCTTTCAGGTATATATTTTGCAGTAGTTTATGGATACATGTGAACATAAGCTCTCTCTCACAGAAACTGGTGTATATCTAGGTTTTGGGACTTTGTTAGAAAGTGAACCACCTGAGATGAAATTAGAGTGTACTATAAAAGGAAAGGTCTCACCCGAGTAATGAAGCTGAAGGGTTGTCATTCCACACGTGAAGTCTCTGGACACAAACTGAGGTGAAGCATGTTGCCCTGTGGTGAGGGGTAGACATGCAGCTTCCTGGGCCAGTGAGGGGTGGGAGTGGGTGGGAGGGATGGGTCACAGTCTTTTGGTGGTGGGAATGGTGTTTATGCACACTCCTAGCAAAATGTAGACATATAAATCACTAGTTAATTAATATGAGGGGGAAAATCAATTGTATGTCTCAAAGTTTTTCAAAACACAAACTGAATCTTTTTAATATATAGGCTGTGTATTTGATATGCGGACTCTCTCAAAAGCCTAGACCTAGTAGATTAGAAGCATCCAATAGCACAGCTATATACAAGATACTGGGTACTGTACAGCAAACCATAACAAAAGGACTTTTCAAAGTTAACCCAATTACCAAATAATGTGATGATAACATTAACTATCGATTGTCTTTTTGAACCCTAAGACAGCAGGAATCTCACATCTCCCCTATAGAGCCCCTACTTCCCCAAGTCCTAGAACCCTTGGATAGGGCCCACTTTCCCATATTCCCCTCCCAATCCATATCAAATAATATTGCATCCGCCGACCACAACTTAACCAATGCAACGATTGCCACGTCTCAAACTTTTTAAAGCACAGTCTTTTAAATACATATTTTAGTCTTTGATATGTTGACTCTCTTAAAAGCCTAGACCAGAGAGAAAAGAAGCAACTGGTGGCACAGCTGTATACAAACAATGTCAAAGGACATAAATTATGATGATGTTGTGTATGATACAGCAAATACTAACAAAGGGATTTTTCAAAGTTAACCCAATTGCCAAATAATGTGATTATGGCAATAACTATCTATTGTCTTCTTCACCCTAAGAAACCAGGAACCTTCTACTTCCTATATAGAGCCTATATTTCCCCCAGTCCCGGAACCTCTGGGGTGGGGCTTAGTTTCCTGCATGCTTCTCTCAATTCATACCAAATGATATTGCATCTGCTGATCCCAACCTAATCAATGTAATGAGTGCCACCTCAGCATGCTTCACTTCAGACTATGTCCAGAGACTTCAGGCGTTGAATATCAACCCTTCAGCCTCATTACTTGGGTGAGACCTTTCCTTTCATAGGATTCTCTAATTCCATTCCAGGAGGTTCATTTCCTAACAAAGTCCCAAAACCTAGATATAGACCAGGTCCCATGAGATAGAGCATATGTTCACATGTATCCATAAATTAGGGCTAAATATATACCTGAAAGCAAAAGTACACAATAGTCTGCAGTAAGTCAGTATAAAGTTCCTAAAGAAACAGTATCTACTTAGACTTAGATACCATCCTTACCTACAACCTTTTACAGTTCTCTCACTCCAAAGCTAGCCTTATCTAAGCAAGGACCTCAAAAGCTGAGTAAGAACAAGAAATTGGCATATTTTAATGATGACTCTTTAGTCACTATCAAGCCACCCTATCAGCTGGGGCCCTATTTGGAGAGTCCTGAGATTCCCAAACAGACATGATGTGCCTATACCTCAAATAAATCCCTCTCTCCATTGTTACCGGCCATCTCTATCAGGAACAAGGTCCCCATAGGACCTTGTCCTCAACTTGGATCAACAACAGTAGAGAACATTCCATCCTCCAAAGGGAAGATGGACAACATACTCTATGCTACACCTGGGGCAGCTTGGAATTTTCATACTCATGACCACAGAATATGAATTCAGATCTACAGGGATGCAGTGGTAGCATAGGCTCCTAAGCTGAATATGGGCCCCATACCAATCAAATTGATGGGGTTTACGGTCAACAATATTTATACCCCTTTCACTAATTAAGGAGCTACTCTCTTCCCTGATCCAGCTTTCTTTGCCTTTTCCAGCCATGACATCACCTCCCCAAACAATAACTTGGATCCACCTACATATACACTGTATTCTTACGGTAAGCTAGGAGATAAATGCCTTTAGGAAAATCATAAAGAAGTCAAAGTATATTTACAACTCTGTACTATATCAAAACTGTCAATGTATGCCATTTACAATATAATCAGTGTGTAAGTGGACCTACAAAGTTCAAATGTCAACTGTACTCATCTTTAAAAAGCTTGATGGTGGGTGGTTAAATGGAGTTTGGATCCAGCATTTTCTGGAGGAAGAGGACAATTTTGCAGAGGGTGTTGTGTGCCCAACACTGACACGAAGAATAATTGATACTGTATACCTGTGACCACAAGAGTCTTGTGAGTCAGTATTTCCTCAACAAAATGATACACACATACTCAATAGTTCTTTTTTAAAAATTATTTATTTATAAAAAGGAAACACTGAAAAAACCATAGGATAAGAGGGGTACAACTCCACACAATTCCTACCACCAGAACTCCATGTCCCATCCCCTCCCTTGATAGCTTTCCTATTCCTCTGAGAGTATGGGATGCAGAAGGTGGAAGGTCTTGCTTCTGTAATTGCTTCTCCGCTGAACATGGGCATTGACAGGTCGATCCATACTCCCAGCCTGTCTCTCTCTTTCCCTAGTGGGGCGGGGTTCTGGGGAATCAGAACTCCAGGATACATTGGTGGGGTTGTCTGTCCAGGGAAGTATGGTTGGCACCAACTCTTCATCTGCACTACTCCAGCCTTTAAGTTCATGATTAGCCAACAACTTGTTTGGCTTTATATATTAACTCTCTTTTCAGCCACCAGGTTCTAGATGCTAGCATAGTTCTTTTATTCTTTTGTTCTCAGAAACACACCTAACTTTCCCAGTCTGTTTCCAACTAGACACCATGCCATGGTATCTGCTCTGGTCTCAAGGATAATGAACCCACCAGTCTTCTTCCTGGTCTTTATTCTTCATGGGCCCCCTTCTGGCTGAGATGACCAGGACTGATGGCTATAGGGAACTGGAGTGGGGGCACGATGAAAAACTTGAGACAGCAGGAGGGGCATAAAGATGATGCCTTTCTTTCAGGATGCCTTTCTCACCTTGCCTGTTCAGATCTGGCCTAGGCTGCATGTTGTAAATGGAGCTGCAATCTTTTCCTGTTTATTCTTGTTCTTATTAGCCCAGTGTTTGGTGAGCTCTTTATCAAGGACTGACAGGTTGTTGCCAACCTTTCAATGCCAAGCACATTCATCACTGCTGCGGGGACGTGTGTGGTCTAAAGAGACCATGCCTACCACTTGTCATTTCCTGGCTGCTCCCCTGGCCTGCTCATAATTGAAAACCTCTAACTTCTGTGACCTTCAAGAGTTCATTAGGGGGCAGGGGGAGTGACCAACTCATCGATTTTAGCCAGCTCTGTGTGGTAATTGAGTTCTAAGGCTTCATAAGAGCTGGGGTGTGATGACTGGGCTTGAAGAGATCAAGGAAAGAGGCGAAGTCAGAGTGCCCTGAGGCCTGGCTACCTTCCTGTCTTTACAGGCCAGTGTAGTAAGACTGGAGACTATTGGGAAGGCACCCCTCTCCAACTTAGACATAAAGGGGCATGCTTTGAGTGGAAGAAGGAGTCTTTTAGAAGACTAGTTCTAGTGGTAAAATTGCACAGAAACCATTTTTAAGTAGTTTTCTACCAGGGTGACTTGTGAGGAAAACAAGGGTAGCTTATTTTTAAAATCTTTTTAGTGGTGGGAGGGGTAATGTTTTACTGTACAGTTGCTGATACATAGGTACAATTTCTCATACCCCTGAGATAGGTGTCTACAAAACACTCTTACCTCCATCTTAGCTACCTTTCAAAGGCTTCCATTTGGCTTCCATTTGGCCTTGGAAAAAAAATGAACTATCTGAAAAGTTATATGAGACCAATCTCATGACAAACACTTGGAGGCAGGTGTCAGGCAGGTGTCTAGCCAGATGCCTTAGGGGCACTGTGCACAACATATATATTAGCCCACTTAATTTCTGAATTCTGGAGGTTTCATATCACTACTCCTATTTAACAGAAAACTGACACTCAGTATTCCAAAGTTACATTGTTAGCATGTGGTAGGGCTGGAGTTGCTATCTCTTCTTTCTGAAAGCTTACCCTAGAAAGTGAGGATTCTGGAACTGGAGCAGGGCCTCAGTGCAGAGTGGGTCAGAGAAGAGAATAAACACGGAGGAATCAAGTAGGAGACTGTTCCAACTATCCTGAAAATGAAAGAAATGGGTACACAGGAGAGATAGTTTTAAGGGAGAGGCACCAGGCAGACCTTGGTGACTGGTACAGTGGGTGAAAGAAGACTGAGAGAATTAATTAATCCTCAATGACCCATAAGTTAAAGCTGACTATGAGTTTGAAAAAATCACCTTCTCCAATTTGCCACTGGATACTACATGCTTTGTTTTTCTCTGTATAAAAAATTTTATACCTATAAAATCAAAAGTTGAATGATTAAAAAATAAAGTGAGTGGCACACTTAGTTGAGCAACATGCTACCATGTCCAAGGAAGGACCCTAATTCAAGCTCCTGGTCCCCACCTACAGGAGAGAAGCTTAAGAACTGGTGTGCACTTAACCAGATGCCCCACTACTTGGCCTCAAAAAGAAATTGTTTAATCCAGGGAGTCGGGCTGTAGCGCAGCGGGTTAAGCACAGGTGGCGCTAAGCTCAAGGACCGGCATCAGGATCCTGGTTCGAGCCCCCAGCTCCCCACCTGCAGGCAGGTCCCTTCACAGGCAGTGAAGCAGGTCTCCAGGTGTCTGTCTTTCTCTCCCCCTCTCTGTCTTCCCCTCCTCTCTCCATTTCTCTCTGTCCTATCCAACAACAACGGCATCAATAATAACTACAACAATAAAACAACAAGGGCAACAAAAGGGAATAAAAAAATAAAAAAAAAACTTTTAAAATAAAAAAAAATTGTTTAATCCAGTGCTATCGCATGAGACCAGTTCAAGTTCAAACCTCAGATTTCGAAGACTAGGAAACTGAGGCCCATAGAGGGGAAGCAGTTTGAGGTTATGATGTTAATATACAGTATTAATAAATTGGCTTTGGAAGAGAGACTAGTAGATGCAGATCAGACAGCTGTCAGTTAAAATATGAGAGGGATGGGAATTAATAAAATGGGACAGAGGGTGACTCAGACTGAAATCTTATGGAAACTCATACCTGAGAACAGTAGAGAAAATACCCTAAGAAAAATATTTACAGAAATTGGAGAATAATAGTTCAGTATATAGGAAGGATGTCAAAGGAGAGGATTGTGAGATGAAAGAAGACTAGCTAATTATAATAATTGCTGCCCAAAGTGATCAGGAAATTGTATATAAGCAATTGTTAGATATGTTATATAATTTAAAATATTTTTATTTTTTTATGTTAGACATAGACAGCAAAAAATTGAGAAGGAAAGACGAGATAGAAGATAGGAAAAAGGGGGTTAGGCGGTAGCACAGAGGGTTAAGCGCACTTGGCACAAAGTGCAAGGACCGGTGTAAGGATCCTGGTTTGATCCCTTGGCTCCCCACCTGCAGGGGAGTCACTTCACAGGTGGTGAAGCAGGTCTGCAAGTGTCTATCTTTCTCTCCCCCTCTCTGTCTTCCCCTCTTCTCTCCATTTCTCTCTGTCCTATCCAACAGTGACAACATCAACAGCAACAACAATAAAACAATAAGGGCAACAAAAGTTAAAAAAAAATAAATAAAAAGAAGATAGGAAAAAGTGCTGCTTCATTACTTCAGGTGGGGCCAAGGGCTTGAATGTTGGTCCCTGAAGATAGTAACATGTGCTCTCTATCAAATTAACCACTGCCCTGCCTCATGTTCTACCACTTTCAAGAGGGTAGTTTTAATAAAGTCATCGGAAATGAAAAAAAAGCAAACGGAACTATGGATACAAGTCTGCCTAAATATTGAACACTCATGCCTGAATCCTCCTGCCCTAACTGGGAGGTGGTGGTACTTGAGGTGGGGTAGATTGTTGATAAAACTGACTGGTCCTGTGAGCTAAAGTAGAAGGAAATGCTATTTTCCCTGATGTGGGCTCAAGCATTGAAATGGCTTTCTAGGTAGGTGTGTTGGAATCAGCTCCCAAGCCCGTGGAGCCAAAAACAGACTGAGAGCTAGAAGCCAGGAGATTAAGGACCAGGATGCTCATGTGAGAGGGAAGGACTAGTGAGCCAGGAGGAAGTCTGGAGGTGATGAACTTGAGCAGCTTTCTGGGCTGAGGGTAGCCATGGCACACAGCCTAGGCATGCTATATACTTTTTACTTGAATCAATCTTTATTAAAAACCTATTTCATGCCAGAGACAAGACTTGATGCTGATGACAAGAGCGCAGTGTTTGCCTTTAGTGATTTTTTAATCTGTTTGAGACATACTGGTAAAATGCCACGAGGAAGGACCCACAGGGTTGCTGAGGATCATTTGAGAAGGACCCCACCACAGCAGTGATGAGTTCCCAAAAGTTAAGATTGGCTTAATCTTAAAGGTAGAAAGTAGTTTTCCAGTCCAATATGTTAAACAAATCAAACAAACAAACAAATGAAAAATCCTAGAAGAGGAAGAGGCTCAAAGAAGAGCCTGCACAGGAGTCCATGCAAGAGTGGAGTGCATCGAGTGGAGTGCTTGGATGACAGCATAGAGAATAAGAACTCATGAGTTAGGGTTGAGGAGACAACTGAGACAGCAATAGGCATTCATACCTGAGGCTCAGAAGTCTCAGCTCCAGTCCCCAGCACCCCTATAAGCCAGAGCTGAGCAGCTGAGCAATGTGTACAGTAAAAAAAAAAAAAAAAAAGCCAAATAGCACCCACCCCCATGCCCAAAACAACTCATAAGATTGGACTTTATCATGATAACCAGGAAAAATAATTAATTGAATTGTTTGAAAAATGGAAAAGTTGTTCTTAGATCTGTATTTTAGAAAAATGGTTTTGGAAGCATCATGGAGAATCTATTGGGGGAGGTCAAGCAGAGGTTGAGAGGCCATCTGGAAGATTTGGCAATAATTCATTCAAAGAAATGCAAATAGTGACCTGCAGGTGAGGGTGGGCTAGGAGAGATTATGTGATAGGAGAAGTAAAGTGAGAGAGTAGAGGAAGAATTGACTCAGCACAGGCAAGGATTGAACTATGGAACCAGGGAGAGAAAAGCAAAAATCTCCTACTCCCACACCTTTAACTTGGGGATGGTGTTCAGAGTGGTGCCAATCTCTGGAACAGAAGCGGAAAGGAAGGTATGGACTGAGAGAAAACAATGCTAAGAATTTCAGCTATTTGGGAAACATATCAGCAAACAGCTGGGTTGGTGGATTCAAAGCTCTGGAGATAGGCTTGAGCTAGAGATATAGGAGTTACTCCCTGAGAAATCAGTGATGGGAGGAGAGGCTGAAAACACTGACAATTAATAGGACATTGAGGAAGTTGCCTACATAGGACTAATCAGAGACAGAGAGGGAAAAAACCTAGAGAATGTGATGTTTGGATGCTGAGGAAGGAGAGTTAAGTGCACTTGGGAGAGAACAGTCAAATATAAAAGGTCGGATGAGATAATAATGAATGTGCTAAATTTCAATTCAGTTAAAATGTATTAAATGGGTTTTGTAATAAGGTCATCAAGGGTCTTGGTGAGAACAGTTCCAGGAGAGTGATGGGTGGCAGCCAGATTGTAGGTAGTGATCTGAGGGGTGGCAGTGGGAGGTGAAGACATGACGCTAACAAATATAGACGTTTTATGATATTTGACTTCAAAGGGGAGAAAAGAAATAGGTGGTAGCTAAAGTGGGACTTAGAGTCAGAGGAGGGCTTTATTTTTTTAAGACAAGTTGTTTAAGCAGTTGTCAAGAACAAAGAAGATCAGGAAAAGGAAGAGGATATGAAAGGTAACTCTCCACAATGCTTCCATATTTATTAATTTATTCCACTTTACCTGTTTTCTCAGGAGCCCATTCATTTTATTTTCTTTCCCCTAGGCTGAGAAACAATATTGAACAACAGAAAAGTGAACTGAGTTCTTCAAAGATACATCAGGAGAATGAAAGAGTCAAGCCCAGATAATGGGGTTCCACCAGATGTAACCTTCAGGGAGAAAACTGTATTTCCATTCCTAGATGCCTTTGAGCTGAGGGTAGGTTCAAGTTACTGTAAGTACCTTGTCCCTCTCCCTCCACCTGCCCTTCCAACCTCCCACTTCCCCATTTCAACCAGTCTCAGTCTTATCAGAATGTATTGAGCTGGAGCTTTAATGAGCAGCAGCAATCTGTTATTTTCCCCTCATATGCCTTGCAAGTTGCTTTTTAAATTCACATTCAAGAGAGGGAGAAAGAGATGAATATTAAAATCCCACATCAAGGGGCAGAGAGAGGCAGGGAGATGCTCCTCAGTATGCAGGGACAGAAGCAGAGTTTGACAGGAGACAGGCTCCACTGCTTGAGCCAGCTCAGCTCTCTGACAAATCTGCCCTTAGGGAGTGTGCTTACTGCTCTGCTGTTGGGAAAGGGGATATTTCTTGAATTGTCTGAACCAGGAGCTCGACTCATTTTGAGAATACCAGTAGAAAGAAAGAGAGAAAAACAAATAAATAAAGGAAGGAAGGAAAGAAGGAAGGATGAAAGAAGAGAGGGAGGAAGGAGAGGAGGGAGGGGAAAGAGGAGGAGGAAAGGAGACTAGGGAAGGAGGGATGGGGGAAGGAAAGGAATGGAAAAGGAAGGGAAGGGAGGAAAGAAAGAAGGAAGGACTAGAATGAAATTATTGAGACCTGGGGGCCAGGTGGTGGCACAGCTGGTTGATCACACATGTTACAATGTGAAAGGACGCAGGTTTGAGTCCCTGGTCCCCACCTGCAGGGGGAAAGCTTTGCCAATGGTGAAGCAGTGCTACAGGTGTCTTTGTCTCTTTTCCTCTCTATCACCCCTCTTCCCTCTCAATTTCTGGCTGTCCCTATCCAATAAATAAGTAAAGATAATAAAAAAAATTTAAAAAGAATTATTGAGACCTTCAGAGAATATTTTGTCCTGGAGCAGGGACTAAGGTAAGAAAGAGAATTTCTGTAAGAGAATATCTCATTAAAAAGACATTAATTCAGGGCTGGTGAATATCTCACTTGGATAGTGTGCTGCTTTATCATGTGTGCAACCCAGGTTCAAACCTCATAGAAGGAAGTTTCTCTGCTATGATCTCTTTAACTTTCTCTGTGTGTCTCAAAAAGAAGTATTAAGTCAGGAGCAAGCAAGATAGCTCATCTAGGAGGGCTCTGCTTTGCCATATACAGCCTAGGTTTGAGCCCCTTACAGCATATCACGTGAAAGTACTATGGCCCTATGGGAAGCTTGTTGTCTATTCCACTCTATTTTTCTGATAAATTGCATTTGTATGAGGTCCTAATGAGTCAATAAAATAAAACATATATTAAGTCACATTGGTCTGAAGTAGTTTCGGGTATAGGGAGGATAAATGGCTATGGCATCAATATCAAAAGAACAAAATATTTTTATTTGGCTATTCAGTAGTAAGATCCAAATCTGCAAATAAATATCCTAAGATGGTTGAAAATTTGGAATAGAAATCAGCAGATGTCTGAGACTTGTCATTGCTGATCCAGAAGTTCCAGTGAAAGACTTCTGCCCTGTGTTTCTGAGAGTTTGTAAGAAGTTAATGAGGGAGTGTAGGAAGATAATCTCATTCCAAGTTGCTAAAAGGAATTTCACCATCAGAGCAATGTAGAAAGTGTGTGTGTGTGTGTGTGTGTGTGTGTGTGTGTGTGTGTGTTCTTAAGGCCCTAGAAGCTACAGGTTCAATCCCCAGCACCACCATAAGGCAGAACTGAGCAATGCTTTGGTAAAAATAAATAGGTCATTTTAAAAAATTTCTTTACTGGGGATTAATGGTTTACAGTTGACAGTAAAATACAATAGTTTGTAAATGTATAACATTGCCACATAACAATACAACCCCCACTAGGTCCTCAGAACTTGTATTTGCTGACTGTCAAGGTATGGTCTCTGGAAGGCCTTAGGTTCATTGATTAATTACAATGGATGAAAACAAAAACTGGCTAATTGCATATTATAATAACTCTGCATCAAGTTCAATCTACACAGGATTGGCACATTCAAAGTCCAGTGTAGTGCATGGAATATGGCAAATATCTAACAAATCTTTGTATAACAGACAAATGTGCTGTGTTCTTTATTCTTTCATTCGAGTGGATCATGCCAATTCATTTCAACAACTATTTCCTGAGTACCTACTATGTAAAACAGGCCTGGGAAATCCTAGTAATAGCAGTTATTGTGAAAGCCTATATCTAAATCCCCCTGACATTTATGATTACTGAATACTGAACAAGTTACCAGCTCCCTACCAGAAGATTTGTGATTCTCTCTGCATTGGGACTTTGGTCACAAGAATATGCTCATCCTGTGCCTGGTGCAGGCTTGAATTGCTGAAGTCAGTATTCCTCTGAATTGTCATCAACCAGTGACAGATGGGAGTCTGTCATTATCCCTCAGGTGGAACAACACTGAGGTTGTTCTGCACAGTCTCTCAGAGGTTCTCAGAGGAAGTGAGCCCCAGCTGCCACAGCTTCTTGATCAATAACAAACTCTCCAATGACTTCCTGTCCTTTTCTATTCCCCACTTTCATAGTCCTCTTTCAGCATCTGCTTGAAAAATCATCAAGAGGTGGGAAGGAATTTTTCCACCACTGAGCATTAGGAGGCAGTGAAGGGCAAATAGAGGTGCATGACTGGCATATTCTTTTGGGCATAGCTGAATTCCTGCCTAAGAGGTCCTAGTTAGAAGGAAAGATTCTTGGAAGTAGTACAATAGTGGTTGTAGCAACTTTATTTGGAAACAAGGTCTCTACAAGTATAACTAGTTAAGATGAGGTTATACTGGACCATGGTGTGCTCTCAATTCAAACGACTGGTGATATTACGAGAAGTAATTGGGGCTCCAGGAGATGGTTCACTTAGTATAGCACTTGCCCTACTATATGGGAAACCCTGAGCTCCATTTTTGGCACCACATATAAACACTATGGATAGCACGAGGGGGAGCTTCATAGATAGTGGAGGAGCAAAGCTGCGTTGTCTTTCCCTCTCTGTCTGTTTCTCCTCTCTCACTTTCTCTGAGATAAAATGAAAAAAAGTCTGCCCTAGAGTAGAAGAATCACACACGAGAACCCAGCATAACTGAAAAAACAAGGGGGGGGGGATTTCCTGTAGTGCATTTGCTTGAGCTCATATATTACTGTGCACAAGGACCCAGGTTCTAGCCACCCACAGGGGCAAACATCATGAGTGGTGAAGCAATGTTGTATGTGTCTTTCTGTCTCTCTCCCTCTATTTCAATCTTCCCCTCTCAGTTTTTATCTGCCCAATAAAATATAAGAAGGATAAAACAACATAATAATGCAACCCCCTCCCCAAAGTGAAAGGATACTCAGAGATACTTGTAGAAGGGAAGAAAGTCAAGGAACACCAAGACGTGCCAGGAGCTAGAAGACACTAAGAAGAAGCAAAGAAACTTTCTTCTTTAGAGTATTTAGAAGGAGCACAGACCTCCTGATACCTTAATTTCAGGCTTCAAGCCTGCAGAATTGTGAGGAAATGCTTTTTTTTCTGTAGTAAACTATCCAATTTGTGGTATTTCATTATGTCAACCCTAGGAAATGAATACAGACATGAAAGCAAAAAACACAAGAAATGTAGGAAACACCAAGTACTATGGAATAACAAAGTGGTGATATTTTTTTCCTGCTATTTTAATTTAATCCCCTACTCTTGTATCCTATATCCTACCCATAGTGTTTAATAATTAAATATGGAACCATAACAGAATATAGAAGGCTCTTTTCTTCCTACCTTCACTGTAGAGCTGAGAATGTAGAGGTCAGAGGTGTATTTACGACAGCCTGTTCTCTGAGTGCAGGAGGCCACTGAAGGTATGGAGAAATGTTTGCCTAATGTTCACTCAATGAGAACAGAGAAAATTTTGCTTCCTGATTAGATTCAGAAAATATTTTCTTAGGTAAGTTTGAAGCCACTGGCTATAAAACTGAATAAGTAGAGCAACATGTATTTGATATATGAGGTCAAAAAATCAAAGTTAATGGATCAAAATGGAGACTGAGAGTAGCTGAATTCCCTAATCATCTTCTATGGTCATTTTATTTATTTTATTTTTCCAAATCACTTTTTTCCCCCAGAAGTTAGTGGTTTACCATACAGTTGTTGATACATGGGTATATTTTTCATCTTTCCAAAATATGTATCTGCTCTCATCATATTTTACTCCATTTTACTATTTACCCCTGTTTATAATCTCTAGTGAATATTTAATGGTACATCCATGATTTGGGACATCTGGTCTACCTTCCTTTGGTCTCAGTTCAACATGCTCTACAGCCTATAGATAAGATTCAGTGAGGGAAGACTCCTTGTTCTTAAATGATTTTTCTTCAAACACTTTTCATAAACATTATTATGTACTTATTATTTATAATTCACTAATTGGCCAACCTTTCATTTCCAACAAAAGGCAAAGCAACAAGGACTTCACATGCAAGTGGTTGAGGATGTACATTTGGAATAACACTAGCCTTAATTTTTAGTTATGTGCGAAAAATTGTCATCAGAATTTTTTATGAGAAAAGAGAAAGAGAATAGACAAAGTCTCAGATTCCCTGCCTTTTCTTAATGTGAGGGGACTGAGTACTACCATCCCCATGAGCTAAGTATACAAAATTGGTTCCTCAAATCTTCCTGTGATCAAATTCCTCTGCCATATTAACCCTTCATACACCTGTCTTGTACGTACCTTGCCAGGGAAGCTCTTAAATTAAAGTCTCTTGATTAAAAAAAAAAGATACCCCTCCCCTGATAAACACCTTTTCATTTAGTTAGAGATAGGCACCATCTTTCAAAGATGCTTTTCATTGAAGGCTTTACATTGGTTAACTTACTATTACTTGGACTAGTCTATGACTCCAAAGCATAATCTAAAGAAGAGATTCACACCTGCTTTCCTTCAGTTTCTGTAGTAATAAGAAAATTTGCAAAGGAAATCTAGGAGTATGTCCCCAGAGGACTAGTCCCACTTGGCACAGCTTTCTAGAAAACCTGCTAATGCTACTTATCTCAGGGCCCTTGGTCTATATTCCTGTCTAAATGTTCTCTGCTGATATTTCTTATGTTGTATGAATTGCAGAGCAAGTATAATGTCTGAGATTATAATGACAAATATCCACCCTTAGCAAGTGTCATCTGAAGCATATTATCTTAGCTATCCTTTGATGTGGATATAAATAGGTAGATAATCCATTTTACAAGTTTGGAAAAGGAAGGTTACATAGCCAAAAACTTGAACCTACATTTCTCTAGCTTCAAGCTAGAATCTATACAAGGTTCCATGAAAATTTCCCCATTTTTACTCTAATCATTCTCTAGACACCTCCTACCTCTCCCCACATTCTAGTCTAAGCCATAAATGTGTAGTGAGAATGGTTGCTACTTCATATCCCCAAGATCTTGAAATATACATGCATAGACTAAAGGGAGATGTAGAGAAGGAGATATGACTAATTTTGCCTCCTTTCCCACCTCAAACAGTTCTTTCCAAGTATTTTATTCTGCTGCTATGACACCCCCAAGAGTGAGACATTTCAGAGCATATATCCAGCTTCTTGGGACACTTCTGCTTCTGTCCTTCAAACAGGCTTCCTTTAAAAGGTAGTGAAGAAAGAAACCTCAAAGTAGTTCTTCTGTGGATCTTTATATAAGCACATTTAAGAGTTTTGGAAATGAAGAGTTATAACTCCCAGCAGGAGTTTGACCCTCTTTTCCTCTATTTTCCAACTAAGGCAAATTGTCTGTACCAAAGAGACCTCCCAGGTATAAAGAAGTAGCTTAGCTATAACTCACAAACCCCACTGGATCAGAATACTTGTCCATCACTAGAAACTCTACCCTTCACATCTTGCTCTTTTGTTATCCCTGTTAGTCCCTTCTGAGAATAATGCTGCCAGGCATGAGTGATAGGATGGGAAGGTATAGGGAAAAGTCATTGATCCCTAGATTTTCCAGGATCAGGACTGGCTGGTCAATCTCATAGGAACAGGTAGAATTAAAACACTCAAACAGTCTGGGTTGAGGTTAAGGCTGTGATCAGTAGTGAAATAACCTTGAGGGGTATGCCTATAAGAAGTCACCATTTTACAGAACAAGGGCTAGTGAGGTTTGAAATTAGGCTGGACTTATAGGTTATGGCCATGGGAACTAATTTCTCTATTTTATGAGGCCCATGACATCAATCAGGACAGGAACACCCTTCTCAGCATGAGACTATCTCAGGAGCAAAGTTATTTCTGCCTCAGTAATTCTGATTAATTTGCACCACTGTCCAAAGGGGCAGAAACACCCTCTCACTTAACCATTTTCCACATTACCACTCCAGGCCATGTCCAAAAATAGCAGAGGAATATACTGAGTTGGGAGGCAACATCACACCATTTGTTTTAGGTTGATGAGGACACTGACCCTGAGGGAGTGGTCCTCTAGTGCCCTGGCTTCTCCAGCCCCTTCCAGCAAAGAAGCCCAGGCCTTCCCAGGGAGAGTCTGTTCCCAGGCCTTCCTCCACTTGCTCTCTCACATGGCTTGGATCCCATAATAATGTTTTTATACTCTTTAAATGTGCAACATTTCTGTCCTATGGCCTGAAGTTCCCTGATTAACTATGCTCTAGCATTTCTGCCTTAGTCTTTAAATGTCCTTAATTTAAAGTCCACTCTTAAATGGTTTTCACCAAGTAGTTAGCATAGGTGGTGATATGGGCCCATCTTTGGCAGGAGGGAAAGAAGAAAGTAGTCTCTGACAAGGAAAAAAGATGTCCTATGCTCTGATCCAATAGTGACTTTGGCATAGAGTGGGAATGGGAGGTCAGGAACCACATAGGAAGGTGTGTGGGAATGTTGCAAGTGGGGCTAGATGTGGTCTACAGAGATGTTGGCAGCTTAGGTGGGAAGTAGTTATTGTACTGTCTCCATAGGAAGGTGCTGTAATCTCTTACAAATATCCAGAAAGACCTTTAGAGAGCTAGACATGCATTGGTGATCCTGATAATAGTAATAACAAACCTTTTTGCTGGGCAGGGAATATAGTATGATGGTTATGCAAAAAAAACTTTCAAACTTGAGCCTCCAAAGTCCCAGTTCCAACCCCCCCACATCATAAGCCAGAACTGAGTAATGTTCTTCTCTCTCTCTCCCTCTCCCTCTCTCTTCTCTTCCCCCCTCCTCTCTCTCCTTCCCCAGCTGTCATGGGTGGTCTTGCAGTGTCCATGCTGGGAAACCACATATGTGAGTGTACTACAGCTCTGGGTTTAGCTCTGGAGTCCAGTTCTCCTGCACTCTGTCCCTCTAAAACTCTCCCACTCTCCTATCTTCCCCACATTTGTATTTCTCCATGCTCTAAGTGCCTCACTAACTTATTTACACATCTCCTTAGAATGTATCAAGATACAGTAAAACAAAAGAAAAAAGGACTGTGTAATTTAGATCTATACTGTCTTAGCTGTTCTGGGAGTGCATTGTCCAGCGGTGGCCTCTTGGGCAGCTTCACTTCTAGGAATTGCAGGTTGCAATCTCTGGACGAATCTCTGCGTATTTTAGCTCGTCTGCCTTCAGACCCAAGCTGGAGATCTCAGCCAGGGGGCCCAGTTTCGGCAGGGAGCCCACGGTATCCAGGTGGTCCGGGATCTGTCCAGACTTCATAGCATGAGGGCGGGCGGGCCAGCCGTTCAGAAGGCGCGGGCCGAGGTGCCCCGGGGTGGCAGCCATGATAGGCTGCCGCGGCCCTGCCCCACGGCCCTACCATGTCTGCTGCCCTGCTCCCAGCGGCTGAGCAGCGTGGAGGGTGCCGGTGCCCAATGCCCTGTGCCACACGGCGGAAAGCCGGCTCATGCGGGCTGGCGTTTGGGCTCCTGCGGGCTGGCGTTGGGCGGAAACCACAGAGTGGTCCAGAGATAAATGTTCCAGAAACAGTGAAACAGTCTCATGAAGAAAGGGCAGAGGCCTTTGGAGATCTCTTCACAAGCAGAAGAGAAGGCCATAGTACATAGGTAGCCATATTGTCTTCACTTATCTGAGAGATGCGCAGGTCCGGCCCCACGTTGGGCGCCATATGTTGTTTTATCCGGGCTGGCTTCACGGGCGGGTAACAGAGACGACCAGAGACACACGGCTGGGCTGAGAACGCAGTTTAATCTTTATTCATGAACGGGCAAATCACCACACCATGTGCTTTTTTCCATCATCCTCTCTCCACCAATGCTGCTGGGACTCTGCCCATCCTTAGCATAGGGGGCAGGGAGAAAGCGGGGCTCGAAACTAGCAAGGGGCAAACCAATTCTTCTCAGAGGTCGGGGGGAAGGGAACATACCAACAGGACTGGAGAGATAGCACAGAGATTATGTTCCAAACTTTAATGTCTAAAGCCCCAGAAGTTTGAGATTTAATCCATGGCATCACTGTATGTCAGAGCTGAGTAGTACTCTGGCCCTTCCACCCCCCCAATAAATAAACAAAGTCTTTAGAAAGAAAAAAGGAAGTAGAGACTGTAGGGCAAATCACTGGAAGAATATGGGGCTCAAATATCACCCAAAAGGAGGCTGAAGGCCAAAGAAAATGTCAAGCAGCAGACTAAACTACCTGCACCAGAATAACTGGTTAGAGGTAATTATCAGCCTGCATATAGCTGAAAAAAATAAAAACTGACCAGGAATACAGTGTTATAGAACTTAAATAATTGACTAGAGGCCAGAGAAGAGGGAAAAATTTGCAAATTAAAGGGAAAGCCCTGTTCCCACTCACAAAATGATCAACAGATGCCTTCAGCCCGAAATCATGGGGAAGTATGAAGAAAATAAAAGACCTTTATTTTTCTAGGTATAATGAAACAAGTTCACAGTTACTGTTCATGGATTATTTCATTTAATCTTCAAAAATCTACAAATAAATCTACTACTTCCCTGGGCAGATGACCTCATCAATGTGTCCTAGAACCCCATGTCTCCAAAGTCCTGAAACACTAAGGAAAGACAGAAACAGGCTGGGAGTATGGATCAACCTGCCAACATCCATGTCCAATGGAGAAGCAATTACAGAAGCCAGAACTCCCACCTTCTGTACCCCATAATGATCCTGGTCCCATACTCCTAGAGGGATAAAGAATAGGAAAGCTTCCAGAGACTGAGATCATCCTATTTTCGTCCTTCTGTTTCTGACTTATTTTACTTAACATGAAATATCACTCTCAGGCAAAAGCTGAAAAACAACATCAGAAGAGAAAACACAAGTAGAGCCTGAATTGGAGTTGGTGAATTGCACCAAAGTAAAAGACTCTGGGGCAGGTGGTAGTGGTGGTGGGGAGTACAGGTCCAAAAAGGATGACAGAGGACTTAGTGGGCGTTATATTGTTATGTGGACAATTGAGAAATGTTATGCATGTACAAACTATTATATTTACTGTCTAATGTAAACCATTAATCCCCCAATAAATAAATTTTTAAAATGCCTAATCAAAAAGATATGTATACACCTATTTTCACAGCAGCACAATTCATAATAGCTAAAATCTGGAAGGAACCCAGGTGCCCAACAACAGATGAGTGGCTGAGAAAGCTGTGGTATATATACATAATGGAATACTATGCAACTATTAAGAACAATGAACCCACCTTCTTTGACCCATCTTGGATGGAGTTAGAAGGAATTATGTTAAGTAAACTAAGTCAGAAAGACAAAGATGAGTATGTGTTGGTATGTTTCTAAATTCTGCTTATAAGACCTTTTTCATCACATTAGTTTCACTTGTATTACTTATGATGTGGTCTATTTACAAAATCACTGTTTTACCTGGGTCCCACCCAGCCTGCAGGGTATTGGTTTAATCCCCACTGGTTAGATGGAAGCTTTCTATGTTCTGTTCACTCTCTTTATTTTTCTCTGCCCCCTCTCCTAGTCATTTCCTTTCCCTTGCCACTTCCGGTGAAGAGATCCATAAAAGGCGATGTATCTGATTAATAAACAAGATACTCCTTCCCAGCTCAGCCATGAGTCCCTGGTCGTCTGTCTCCTGCCCACGAAGCTAGACCGGCAAGTATGGGATGATCCCACTCATCAACAGAAGTTGAGAAAGAAGAACAGAAAGGGAAACTAAAAGCAAGATCTGATTAAATCGAGAGTAGGGCAACAAAGTAAAAACCCTGGGTTGAGGAGGAGAGTGGATATTCAGCTTCACGGGCAGTGGAGGGGCTGGGCTGGGACACAGTCTTTTGGTGGTGGGAATGGTATTTATGTACACGCCTATTAATTTGTAGTCATATAAACATGCTGGGAAATTGTGCCAATGCAGTCACATCTGCCATGTTGTCCCCTCAGGCTACTGCTAGTTCCCTGGAGAGTTGGGACATTCTCGGAGTGCCTGTTCAGCCATGTTGTGCCCTCAGGACATTGTCTATATCCCCGCGATATCTGGAGTGCTCTGGTTACTCCTCCCCCCTCCCATTATCACAAGAGTTATCATCCTATCCTGGAGTGCTATGGTTACTCCTCCCCCTTCCCATTCTCGCAAAAGCTACTCCTATAAAAACCCTTCGTTTTCCGCACCTCACTCTCTTGCCGGTGCTCCACTCTGGTGTTCAGACGCAGGAAAGGTTACTGCATGAGGCAGCCATTTTCTCTACCTCCACGTGGCCCAACCTGCTTCTCTAACACCCAACTCTGAGGTGCCAGCGCGAATAAAGATTTGTGTTTCCTCTTCGCTCCGGACCCTCTCTATCTCTTCTCTGCGGCCCACGCACTACAACATCTGGCTCTACAACATAAACCACTATTCAATTAATATGAGAGGGGAAAAATTGATCATATGTCTAGAACTTTTTAAAACACAGACAGAGTCTCTTTAATACATAGGCTGAGCCTTTGATATGTTGATTCTCTCAAAAGCCTAGACCAGGGAGAATAGAAGCAACCGGTGGCACCACTATATACAAGGTGCTGGGTATTATACAGCAAACCCTAAAAAAGGGACTTTTCAAAGTTAACCCAATTACCAAATAATGTGATGATAAAAATAACTAACCATTGTCTTCTTGAACCCTAAGGCAGTAGGAACCTCACATTTCCACTATAGAGCCTATATTTCCCCCAGTCCTGAAACCTTAGGGTACAGGCCACTTTCCTGCATGCTTCTCTCAATTCATATCAAATAATATTGCATCTGCCGATCACAGCCTAATCAATGCAACAAGTGCCACCCCAGCATGTTTCACTTCAGACTGTTTCCAGAGACTTCTGGTGTGGAATGAAATGACAACCCTTCAGCTTCATCACTCGGGTGAGACCTTTACTTTCATAGTATTCTCTAATTCCATTCCAGGTGTTCCACCCCCCAATAAAGTCCCCAAACCTAGATATAGACCAGGTCCCCTGAGATAGAGCATATGTTCACACGTGTCCATATACCAGGGCAAAAAATATACCTGAAAGCAGAAGTACACAAAAGTCTGCAGAGAGTACCCCCCCAACACTTCATCTGCACTATTCCAGCCTTTTGGTCCATGATTGTTGAACAATTTGTTTGGCTTTGTATGTTAACTCTTTTCAGCCACCAGGTTCTGGATGCCAGCATGATGCCAACCAGAATTCCCTGGACTGACGACCCCACCAATGTGCCCTGGAGCTCTGCTTCCCCAGAGACCCACCCTACTAGGGAAAGAGAGAGGCAGACTGGGAGTATGGATCCATCAGTCAATGCCCATGTTCAGCGGGGAAGCAATTCGTCAGGATGTGGCATCATCTAAGTTCATTTCCCACGTCTACGCTAGACCGGACCTGCCAATATACGCGGATATCTTCGCCCACCCTGTCCAACGCTTGACGTCTCGTCACCCAATCTGGTCCCCTACGCCTACACTGAACTTCTCTGTTCCAGACTCTTGGAAACAGAGTTGGCAGTCAGCTGAGGTAAAGAACAAACACCTCATCACAGACCCCTGTAAGCATCAACCCGGCTTTGACCTAGCACGTTATGATTGGGCCCTCCTCAATCGCTATCAAACAGGCCATGGCCGGTGCACTGGTATGTTCCATCTCTGGGGAGCCAGAGATGACCCGAACTGCCCCTGCGGCTACAGACAGACTATGACCCACATAGTCAACGACTGCCACCTCTCCAGATTCAAAGGAGGTCTCGAAACTTTACATCAGGCTCAACCTGACGCTGTTGACTGGCTACGGAAGAAGGGCAAATGCTAGAAGAAGAAGCAGATGCAATATTATTTGATATGGATTGGGAGAGGCATACGGGAAAGTGGGCCCTATCCTAAGGTTCCAGGACTGGGGGAAATATAGGCTCTATAGTGGAGATGTGAGGTTCCTATTGTCTTAGGGTTCAAAAAGACAATCTATAGTTAATGTTATCATCACATTATTTGGTAATTGGGTTAATTCTGAAAAGTCCTTTTGTTAGGGTTTGCTGTATAGTACCCAGTGTCTTATATGTAGCTGTTCCATTGGTTGCTTCTGATCTACTTGATCTAGGCTTTTGAGAGAGTCCGCATATCAAATACACAGCCTATATAGTAAAAAGACTCAATCTGTGTTTTAAAAACTTCGAGACATACAATTAATTTTCCCCCTCTCATATTAATTAGTGATTTATATGACTACACTTTACTAGGAGTGTACATAAACACCATTCCCACCACCAAAAGACTATGTCCCATCCCACCCCCAAACCCCCACCCCCCACTGGCCCAGGAACCCAATGTCTACCCCTCACCACAGGGTTTTTACTTTCATGCCCTACTTTCAATCTGATCAGGTCCTGCTTTTAGTTTCCCTTTAGATCTTCTTTCTCAACTTCTGTTGATGAGTGGGATCATCCCATACTTGTCTTTATCTTTCTGACTTAGCTCACTTAACATAATTCCTTCTAGCTCTGTTCAAGATGGGTCAGAGAAGGTGGGTTAATTGTTCTTGATAGTTGTATAGTATTCCATTGTGTATATATAGTACAGCTTTCTCAGCCACTCATCTGTTGTTGGGCACCTGGGTTGCTTCCAGGTTTTAGGTATTATGAATTGTGCTGCTATGAACATAGGAGTACACACCTCTTTTTGGTTGGGTGTTATGGAGTCCTTGGGGTATAACCCCAAGAAAGGAATTACTGTATCGTATGGAAGGTCCATGTCTAGCCTTGTGAGAGTTTTCCAGACTGCTCTCCACAGAGGCTGGACCAATTTACATTCCCACCAGCAATGCAAAAGGGTTCCTCTGTCCCCACAGCCTCTCCAGCATTTGTTGCTGCTGTCCTTTTTGATGTATTCCATTCTTACAGGAGTGAGGTGGTATCTCAATGTTGTCTTTATTTACATTTCTCTGATAATCAGTGACCTAGAGCAGTTTTTCATATGTTTGTTATTCTTCTTGATCTCCTCTGAGGTGAATGTTTTGTTCATATCCTCTGCCCATTTTTGAATGGGGTCATTTGCTTTTTTGGTGCTAAGTTTGCTAAGCTCTTTATATATTTTAGTGATTAGTTTCTTGTTTGATATATGGCATGTGAAGATCTTCTCCCATTCTGTGAGGGGTCTCTTTGTTTTTTAATAGTTTCTTTGGATGTGCAGAAGCTTTTCAATTTGATGTAGTCCCACTGGTTTGTTTCTGCTTTAGTATTTCTTGCAATTGGGTTTATTTCATCAAAGATGTCCTTGAGGTGTAGGTAGGAAAGTGTTTACCAATGTTTTCCTCTAAGTATTTGATTGTTTCTGGTCTAACATCCAGGTCTTTGATCCATTTGGAGTTGATTTTTGTTTCTGGTGAGATAAAGTGATTCAGTTTCATTCTTCTGCATGTTACAATCCAGTTTTCCCAGCACCATTTATTGAAGAGAGCCTCCTTATTCCATTTAATGATTTGGGGCCCCTTATCAAAGATTAGATGTCCATAGGTGTGGGGATTTATTTCTGGGCTTTCAATTCTGTTCCACTGGTCTGTGTGCCTATTTTTGTTCCAGTACCATGCTGTTTTGATGATGATGGCTTTATAATATAGATTGATATCTGGGAGTGTCATGCCTCCATTTCTGCTTCTTTTCATCAAGATGGTTTTGGCAATTCTAGGTGTTTTCAGGTTCCAGATAAATGACTGTAGTATTTGTTCTATTCTCTTAAAGAAGCTTGGTGGAACTTTGATGGGTACTGCATTAAATTTGTATATGGCTATGGGGAGAATATTCATTTTGATGATATTTATTCTTCCAATCCTGTATTCTGACACCTTGCTATATTGCCTCATAATTTCCAGTAGTTTTCTGCTGGATTGTTTAGGTTTTTCTATGTATACTATCATATCATCTGTAAATAGTGAGAGCTTCACTTCTTCCCTTCCAATCTGTATTCCTTTGATTTCTTTCTCTTGCCTGATTGCTATGGCAAGAACTTCCAATACTATGTTGAAGAGTAATGGTGACAGTGGACAGCCCTGTCTAGTACCCAATCTGAGGGGGAATGCTTTCAGCTTCTGTCTGAGTATGACGTTGGTAGGTCTGCTATATATAGTTTCCACTATCTTGAGGAATTTCCCATCTATTCCTATTTTTTGTAGAGTTTTGAGCATGAATGGGTGTTGGATTTTGTTAAAGGCTTTCTCTTCGTCTATTGAGATAATCATGTGGTTTTTGGCTTTGATTTTATTGATGTGGTGAATGACACTGATTGACTTACAGATGTTGAACCAGCCTTGCATTCCAGGGATGAATCCCACTTGGTTGTGATGAACAATCTTTTTGATGTACTGCTGTATCTGGTTGGCCAAGATCTTGTTTAATATTTTGGCATCTATGTTCATCAGAGATATTGGTCTGTAGTTTTCCTTTTTTGTTGTGTCCCTATCAGCTTTTGTTATCAGGGTGATGTTGGCTTCATAGAAGGTGGAAGGGAGTATTCCTGTTTCTTCAATCTTATGGAAAAGTTTAAGAAGTATGGGTATTAACTGTTTCCTGAAAGTTTTGTAGAATTTTTTTGTGAAGCCATCTTGTCCAGCACTTTTGTTGTTGGGGAGGTTCTTAATAATGGTTTCAATTTCTTTGTCTGTAATTGGTGCATTTAGATTTTGTAGTTCTTCTTGGTTCAGTTTTGGAAGGACATATGTTTCTAGGAATTGTTCCATTTCTTCCAGATTCTCTAGCTTGGTGGCGTATAGTTCTTCATAGAAGTTATGCATGATTCTCTGGATTTCTGTGGTGTCAGTTGTGATATCTCCTCCAACATTTACAATTCTATTAATTTGAGTCTTCTCTCTTTTTTGTTTGGTGAGTCTGGCTAGGGGTTTGTCAATTTTGTTTAATCTTTCAAAGAACCAACATTTGGCTTCATTGATCTTCTGTATAGTTCTCTTATTTTCAATGTTGTTTATTTCTTCTCTAATTTTAGTGATTTCTGTCCTTCTTGTTGATTTAGGGTTCCTTTGTTCCTCTTCCTCTAAGTCCTTGAGGTGTGCAATAAGGTCATTCATTTGAGCTTTTTCTTGTTGTTTAATATGTGATTTTATGACTATATGTTTCCCTCTCAATACTGCTTTAGTTGTGTCCCAAATATTTTGATAGGTTGTGTCTTCATTTTCCTTTGTTTCCAGGAACATTTGAATTTCCTGCTTGAGTGACTATCTGAACCAGTGGTTCTTAAGGACCATGTTTTAGCTTCCAAATTCTGTGTCTTTTAATAATTTTCTTTTTGTTGTTAAATGTTAGCTTTGCTCCACTGTGGTCTGAGAAGATACTTGGGATGATTTCAGTGCTCTTGAATTTATTGATGCTGTCTTTGTGGCCTAACATGTGGTCTATCCTTGAGTATGTGTTATGTGGATTTGAAAAAGAAGGTGCATTCCAATTTTGGGGGGTGAAGGACTCTGAAAATGTCCAAGAGGTCTAGTCTGTCAGTCTCTTCATTTAATTCTCTTGTATCTTTGTTGATCTCTGCTTTGTTGATCTGTCTAAGTGTACGAGTGGGGTATTAAAGTCTCCCACTATTATTGTATTACTATTGATGTATTTTTGAAACTCTTTCAGTAGGTGCTTGTGTTACTGGTTATTTCTATCAGAAACAACACAACAGACTCCTTTGTGGGCCCCCATATGACCTTGCCCACAACTTGGATTAACAATGATAGAGTATGTTCCATCCTCTGAAGGGAGGATGGACAACATACTCTATACTGCACCTGAGGAAGATAAGTCAAAACTGGGGCAGCATAGAATGTTCCTACTCATGACCACAGAATGTGAACTCAGATCTAGAGAGATGCAGAGGCCACACAGGCTCCTAAGCTAATTATGGGCCCCAGATCACATCAAATTGATGGGGTTTATAGTCAACAATATTTATGCCCCTTTCCCATATTAGGGAGCTACTCTCTTCCCTGATCCAGCTTTCTGGTCCTTTTCCCAGCCATGACATCATCTCCCCAGACAATAATTTGTATCCACCTGCATATCAGACTTCAGGTTCTGGTAAAAAAACAAACCAAACCAAACAAACCAAAAAACACACTAGTATATTAATTCCTCTCCTGGATACCCCAAGGACTCCATAAAACCCAACCAAAAAGATATGTGTACACCTATGTTTATAGCAGCACAATTCATAATACCTAAAACCTGGAAGCAGCCCAGGTGCCCAACAACAGATGAGTGGTTGAGAAAGCTGTGCTATATATACACAATGGAATACTATGCAGCTATCAAGAACAATGAACCCACCTTCTCTGACCCATCTTGGAAGGATATAGAAGGAATTATGTTAAGTGAGCTAAGTCAGAAAGATAAAGATGAGTATGGGATGATCCCATTTATCAACAGAAGTTGAGAAAGAAGATCTGAAAGGGAAACTAAAAGCGGGATTTGACTGAATCTGGAGTAGGGCACTAAAGTAAAAACCCTGGGGTGAGGGTGAGGATGGATGTTTGGCTTCCCAGGGCGATGGGGGGTGGGGGTGGGGCACAGTCTTTTGGTGGTGGGAATGGTGTTTATGTATACTCCTATTAATTTGTAGTCATATAAAGTACTATTTAATTAATATGAGAGGAGAAAAATTGATTGAATGGCTCTAACTTTTTAATTCACAGACCAGAGGCTGAGTCTTTGATAGGTTGACTCTCTTAAAAGCTTAGATCAGGGAGAACAGAAGCAACTGGTGGCATAGCTATATACAAATAATGTCGAAGGACATAAATTATGGTGATGTTATGTATGATACAGCAAATCCTAATGTAGGGATGTTTCAAAGTTGACCCAATTGCCAAATAATATGATTATAGCTATAACTATCTATTGGCTTCTTAAGCCTTAAGAAAACAGGAACCTCCTGCTTCCTCTACAGAGCCTATATTTCCCTCATTCCTGGAACCTCTAGGGTGGGCTTACTTTCCTGCATGCTTCTCTCAATTCATACCAAATGACATTGCATCTGAGGATCCCATCCTAATCAATGCAATGAGTACCACCTCAGCATGCTTCACTTCAGACTGTGTCCAGAGACATCAAGTGTGGAATGTCAACCATTCACCCTCATTACTCAGGTGAGACCTTTTCTTTCATAGTATTCTCTAGTTCCATTTCAGGAGGTTCACTTCCTAACAAAGTCTCAAGATCTAGATATATAACAGGTCCCATGAAATAGGGCATATGTTCACATGTATCCATAAATTAGGGCTAAATATATGCCTGATACAAAAGTACCCAATAGTCTGCAGTGTGTCAGTTTAAAGTTCATAATGAAATAGTGTCTACTTAGACTTAGATAACCCCCTCACCTACTTCCTATTACAGTTCTCTCACTTGCTCCAAAGCTAACCTTAGCAAAGCAAGGACTACAAAAGCTGAATAAGGGCAAGAGACTGGCATACTTTAATGATGACTCTTGAGTCACTATCAGGCCACTCCATCAGCTGAGGCCCTAATCGGGGAGTCCTAAGATTCCCAGATAGACGTAATGGGCCTAGACCTTTAATAATCCCTCTCCCCAATGTTACCAGTCATATCTATCATGAACAACACAATAGACCCCTCTGTGGGCCCCCATAGGACCTTGCCCTCAACTTGAATCAACAATGGTAGAGAATGTTCTATTCTCAAAGGGAAGATGGACAACGTACTCTGTGCTCCACCTGAGGAAGATGGGTCCTGAAATTGGAGTAGCTTGGAATGTTCCTACTCATGACCACAGAATGTGAGCTCAGATGTACAGGGATGCAGCAGTCACATAGGCTCCTAAGCTGAAGATAAGCCCCAGATCACATCAAATCGATGTATTTACAGTCAACAACATTCATACACCTTTCCCATATTTGGGAGCCACTCTCTTCCCTGATCCAGCTTTCTGGTCCTTTTTCCAGCCATGACATTATCTCCCCAGACAATAACTTGGATACACTTGCATATCATATTTTAGGCTCAGGAAAAAAACAACCTTTATAGTCATGGGTCCTTTCGAATACAACTAAAATAGGACTACTAGCCAACTACAATATGGAGACCCCCAACTCTTCATCTGTAATATCTCAGCCTTTGGGTTTATGATTAGTTAACAGTTTGTTTTCCTTTATATGTCAACTCTGTTTTCAACCACCAGGTTCCAGATGCTAGCATGATGCCAACCAGACTTCCCTGGACAGACAACTCCACCAGTGTGTTCTGGAACCCCACTTCTCCAGAGCCCTGCCCCACTAGGGAAATAGACAGATAGGTTGGGAGTCTGGATAGACCAGTCAATGGCCATGCTCAGTGAGGAAGCAATTACAGAAGCCAGGCCTTCTACCTTCTGTACCCCACAATGACCTTGGGTCCATACTCCCAGAGAGATAAAGAATAGGAAAGCTATCAGGGGAAGAGGTGGGATACGGAGTTCTGGTAGTGGGAATTGTGTGGAGTTGTACCCCTCTTATCCTATGGTTCGTCAATGTTTCCTTTTTACAAATAAAAAACGTAAAATTTTAGAGGAAAAAACTTATAAAAAAGAACAAATAAATGGTTACTCATTCCATTAGTATTGAATAAATTTTAAAAGGGGTGAAAAGCAGAACTATTCATCCATTTTTATGACAAACCCTTCCTAGAGCTCTGTTTGTGTTTCTCAGATGCCTCTAAAAGGCATCTGGGTTCCTGGGAATGAGAACTTGCTCTTTCTTAATCTCTTCCTGGCCATGCTAAGACTGAGAAATTCCACAGAGGTGAGGAGGAGAGGGGCTACAGACCAGGGTGTTCTGGATCTGAAGACCTAATTCACTGTTGGAAATAGATATTGTAGTCATTCCTATTGACAACAACTTTCAATTAGACTCCTATTCCCCGACGGATGGCAGGGACACTGCAGAAACTGATACCTAGGTGGGAGGGTATCTATGACCTGCCTGCTGAGCCAGTAGGTCATCCTACTAAACCACTCAAGGAAGATTGGTCCTGAAATGAGTGAAACCTAGAATATTCCTAGCTGTGACCATGAACAGTGAGCTCAGACTGACAGGGATTTAGAGGTTACACAGGATCCTGTGCTAAATGTAAGTAGATATGGGCCCTAGGTCAGATTGATGGAGTTAATAATTAGTGGTATTTATACACTCTTCTTATATTTGGGAGCTATTCTCTGCCCTAATCCAGCTTTCTAGTTCTATTCTCAACTCTGACACCATATTACCAGACAATACTTTTAGTCTGCCTGCAAGTTAGCAATCGGGCTCAGACAAAAACTAAAGCCATGGGCCACATGGAACATACCTAAAATAGACTTCCTAGATTCTTTCCATATGAAGATCCCCTAGTTTCGTTTGCTCTATTCCTACCTATGGGTTGATGCAGCCTCCCTTCAGAGAGTGGCACAATCCCTCCCATTGCTGCTTTACAGTGAAGGAAATGTCCTGGGAAGGCCCACAGGAGGATGAAATTACCAGTGACATTGGAGATAGGGATCTATTAGAGGTCTAGGCCTATCATATCTTTGTGGGAATCCAAAGATTTCTTGACTAGAGCCCCAGATGATTGGGTGACCCCAGAGGTCATTTTAAAGTGTGCCAGTCTCTTGCCTTCTTTTTTTTTGCCACCAAGGTAATATTAGGAATCAGTGCTGGAATGATGGTCCCGTCACTCCCAGTGGCCAGTATTTTTTCCTTTTTCTTTCTTTCCTGATAGACACTTGGAGAAATAAAGAAGTAGGGGTAGGGGGATGAGGGGGAAAGAAAAGGATATGTCTGTGACACTATTCTACTGCTCTTGAAGCTTTTCTCTGAAGGTGGGTACCTGGGGTTTAATTAAACCTAGGTCCTTGAGCAGGTTATGTATCTGCTCTGTTGGGTGCACCAACCTATCCTATTAATTTACCCCACATCTCCTGGTTCCTTTCAAAATGGATACAGCTGTACTTTCAGGAGAAACTTGGCTTAGCAGATAGTGCTGTTTCACTCTTCAGAGGTTTCTAGGAGCTCCCTGGACAGGACAAGTCAAGTCCAACTCTGAGGGTCACTAGCATCATGGCTGCTACTGGGATTAGTCTCTATTGAAACTTGGGCAGAACACACCTCCCAGAAAGGCTTCCTTTCCATCACTTCAGCCCTGCAGGAGTTACCCTGGGGCCAGAAATTTATCAATGTGCAAATGCAGTCAAGTTAGAGATAGAACCAGTGGGTAGCATCTTCTGAATATATTCTTTCCCCGACAGACTGAGTGAATGCATGTGACAACAACCACCCTGGGTCCTCTCTTCAGAAGATGCTGCTCAAACCTGTTTGCACCAATCAGAACTGGCTTTCCTTATCCTATCCATGGTCTCTGAACAGTGACATAGAACATCTTTTTCTCTTCCTCTTCCTCCTCCTCCTCTTTCTTCTTCTTCTTCTCCTTCTCCTTTTCTTTTGCTGCCTGGAGTTTTTGCATCCATTGACCCATAAACTGTTTTTTCTCCATTCAGTGTAGGAGAGAGAGAGAGATATGAGAGAAACTACAGTGCTGCTCCATCATTCATGACGCTTCCTCTTTATATGTGGTGCCAAGTTCCTGAACCCTGGTCCTTGTGCATGGTAACATGTGCATTCTACCAGATGAACTGCCACCCAGCCTTGGAACCCCTTACTAAGACAGATTTTCTACCATACAACTAATTACATTCAGATTGAAAATAATAGGAGTTGTGAGGTTCTTTAATTAAGGAACCTCTTCATTATCTAAGTCCTTCTGCTTGTTTTAAGAATGATATACATCCTTAAAGGTCAGCTCAAATGTGCAGTCTTTGATTAATGTCTTTCTATTGATGAATAAGTCATTTGATCTACAGAGTGCCATTAGGCCTTTAACCTCTGGGAGTGTCCTTGTCAGCCTCAGCATCTCTAAGGATTGCCTGGAGCTGGAGCAATGTCTAAACTACATCCAGGACAGTGCTATTGTTTTTCAAACTTGAATGTATTTAACAATTCATCTCCTTAGGGATTTGGAGAAGAACTTGAGGGCCTGCATTTCTAATAAATTTAGAAGTCTAGAATATGCAAATCTTTTTTTCTGTAAAACACTGTCTAGTAAGTATTTTCATCATTGTAAGCAATATGATCTCTATCTTAGTGTGTTTTGGGTAACTTGTATAAAATCAATTTTAGTGAATATTAAATCCAAGACTGTGATGGTGTTCCAAGAAAATTTTATTGACAATTTGTTAATAAAATAAATAATAGTGTGTATTTGTCTCCAACATCTGTTATAAGTAACATGATTAGGCAGGGGTAGAAGCATAATGCTTATGCAAAAAGACCCTCAAGCCTGAGGCTCTGAAGTCTCAGGTTCAATCCCCTGCACCACCATAAACCAGAGATGAGTAGTGCTCTGGTAAAAAAAAAAAAAAAAAGAGCCATACAATCCTGAACAAGCCTGATCTCATCTGATCTCAGAAGCTAAGTGATGTGATTGTTAACCTAGAAGATTCAATGAGATGGTCTGGGAGATGGCGCATAAGATAAAGCACTCAACTCTCCAAGCATGAGGTCCTGAGTTCAATACCATGTACCAGAGAGATGTCTGATTCTTTCTCTTTCTATCCTCCTATCCTTCTTAAGAATAAAAATCTAAAACAAAAAAGAAAGAAAGAAAGAAAGAGAGAAAGAAAGAAAGAAAAAGAAATTCATAAAAGAAAAAGAAGGTTTAGTGAACCTAACAGTTAGTAGGCTTCTGTGAAGAGGACTGGGAGCTTTGCGAAAAGAATTTCCTGAGAGTAAGTACTGCAGACATCTGCAGAGTAAGTCCCCTGGGTAATAGGGAACTTGATTCACTTATTTTTACCACAAAATGCCTGAGGGTGACACAATGAAGATATAAAGTTTGACCTATGAATTCAGTAGCATTTTGTTTTCTATTCAGTTGGAGAAAGCTCTTCCTTGAGGCTGATTTTATCTTCTATTTTAAATTTTTTATTTACAAAATGGAAACATTGTAAAAATCATAGGGTGAGAGGGGTACAACTTCACACAATTCCTACCACCAGAACTCCGTATCCTATCCCCTCCCTTGATAGCTTTCTTATTCTTTAACACTCGGGGAATATGGACCCAAGGTCACTGTTCGATGCAGAAGGTTGAAGGTCTGGATTCTGTAATTGCTTCTCCACTGAACATGGGCATTGACAGGTCGATCCATACTCCCAGCCTGTCTCTTTCTTTCCCTAGTGGGGAAAGGCTCTGGGGAAGCAGAGCTCCAGGACACATTGGTGGGATTCTTTGTCCAGGGAAGTCTGGTCAGCATCTGGAATCTGGTGGTTGAAAAGGGAGTAAAGATACACAGCCAAACAAATTGTTAACTAATCATGGACCAAAGAGCTAGAATAGTGCAGATGAAGAGTTGGGGGTCCTCCATTTTGTAGATAGCTTGTAGGCATATTTTAGTTAAATTCCAAAGGGCCTGTGGCTATACTTAGTTTTTTTTTTTTTTTTTCCTTTTTGTCCCTGAGCCTGAAATCTGATATGCCAGTGGATCCAAGTTATTGTCTGGGGAGATGATGTTATGGCTGGAAAAAGGACCGGAAAGCTGGATCAGGGAAGAGAGTAGCCCCCCTAATATGGGAAAGGGGTATAAATATTGTTGACCATAAACCCCATCAATTTAATGTGATCTGGGGCTCATCTTCAGCTTTGGAGCCTATGTGATCTCTGCTCCCTGTAGATCTGAGTTCACATTCTGTGGTCCTGAGTAGGAACATTCCATGCTGCCCCAATATCAACCCATCTTCCCCAGGTGAAGCATAGAATATGTTGTCCATCCTCCCTTTGGAGGATGGCACATTCTCTACCATTGTTGATCCAAGTTGAGGGCAAGGTCCTATGGGGGCCCACAAAGGGTTCTACTGTGTTGTTTTTGATAGAAATGACTGGTAATAATGGAAAGAGGGATTTATTTGAGTTCTAGGCCCATCAAGTCTGTTTGGGAATCTCAGGACTCCCCGAATAGGGCCCCAGCTGATAGAATGGCTTGATAGTGACTAAGAGTCATTGTTAAAGTATGCCAGTCTCTTGCCCTTATTCAGCTTTTTCATTCCTTGCTTTGATATGGTTATCTTTGGAGTGAGTAAGAGAACTGTAATAGGAAGTAAGTGAGGAAGGTATCTAAGTCTAAGTAGACACTATTTCATTATGAACTTGATACTGACTCACTAAAGACTATTGTGTACTTTTGCTTTTCAAAATATATATTTTACCCTAACTTACGGATACATGTAAACATGTGCTTATTTCATGGGACCTGGTTTATATCTAGGTTTTGGGACTTTGTTAGGAAGTGAACCTCCTGGAATAGAATTAGAGAATACTATGAAAGAAAAGGCCTCACCTGAGTAATGAGGGTGAAGGGTTGACATTCCATGATTGACATCTCTGGACACAGTCTGAAGTGAAGCATGCTGAGGTGGTACTCGTTGCATTGATTAGATTAGGATCGGTGCATGCGATATCATTTGGTATGAATTGAGAGAAGCATGCAGGAAAGAGAACCCCACCCCAGAGGTTCCAGTACCAGGGGAAATATAGGCTTTATAGAGGAAGTGGAAGGTTCATGATGTCTTAGGGTTTAAGAAGACAATAGATAGTTATTGCTATAATCATATTATTTGGCAATAATATACCTTTGATAGGATTTGCTGTGTCATACACACCATCACCATATTTTATGTCCTTTGACATTATTTGTATATAGCTATGCCACCAGTTGCTTCTGTTCTCCCTAGACTAAGCTTTTAAGAAGGTCAACATATCAAAGACTCAGCCTATGTATTAAGAAGATTCAATCTGTACATTAAAAAGTTTGAGACATTCAATCATTTTTCCCCTCTCATATTACTTAGTGATTTATATGACTAAAAATTAATAGGAGTGGACATAAAGACCACTGCCACCATCAAAATCCTGTGTCCCATCCCAACCCCTTTCCCCTCCCACCAACCCCACCCCCACCCCATGAAGCCAAACATCCATCCTTACCCTCACGCCAAGGTTTTTACTTTGGTGCCCTACTCCAGATTCAGTCAGATCCTGCTTTTAGTTTCCCTTTCTGTTATTCTTTCTCAAATTCTGTTTATGAGTGGGATCACTGCATACTCATCTTTGTCTTTCTGACTTACCTTACTAAGTAAAAGAAGGAGGAAAGAAGAAAAGAAGACAAGAACAGAAAAAAGAGTAGTGAAAGTATAGAGGTTTTTTTTTTTTTTTTTTTTCCAAATTAGCTAGGAATAGGGAAAAAGGAGAGTGGCGGGAAGAGGTAGAATGAAACAAGTTTCTCTCACAATGGATAGGGCACCAAGTCACCAAGCAATGGTAAAAAGAGTAACAGTTAATTTTTGTCAGACTAAAGAAGGAGGGGGGAAGAAGGACACATATACATAATAATAGTAATAGTAAAATATAATAGAGTAAAAAAAACCCTAACACTCATTCTGCAGCTTGGACAGCTTCTGATTGGCTCAGGCAGCCTGAGCAAAGACAGCTAATTGTAAGATGTATCCAAAAAAAAAAAAAAATCCCTCCAGGTAGTCTTTCCCAGGCAGGGGTAAGGCTCTGATTCGTCAGATATTTTGTCATTCCAATAGAGCTCCAGACACTTAGAAAAAAAGAAAATTAAATCAAAAAGTAAAAGGATTGGAATGACACTCCTGGTGAGCCAGGAATCTTGGTAAAGAAAATAGCTCAGCAGGAAACCTGCTAGTAGAGGCTCTCCTGCCCCTGGGGGCTGATTCTGGGGTGGGTGGGGAGGGGTGAGCTTCAGAAATAATTAAAATATTTCCTTTCTTTTTCATCCTGGCCTTCGTTTTCTAACCCAAAGGTGAGCTATAGGACCCCTCCTCCGTATCACACTTAGGACCCCATATTCACCCTCCTGCTGACGGCCCCTTATCCTACCCTATTCAGAGAATCGTAGGTCACAAGCCACTACTTATTTTAGCTCACACCAGCAGATACCTCCAAGTCGAGGCTGATTTTTAATGTTAAATAACACAAAGGATCCTGACCTGCTCTCAGTGAATTTTTTTCTTGGATCTCTCACAGTTTTGGAGAATACTGGAGAGAGAAAGAGAGAGAGATAGAGATAGAGAGAGAGAGAGACCCAAATTTTGAAACCTACCTACATTCTTAATAGACTTTCACAATGCCCTGTCCCTTAGCATACTTGTTATAGATTCATCTTTATGGAGAAGAATTGTAGAAAAGATTCTTTTTCTTTACAGGCAGAAGTAAATTCAACTAAGAAAAACAAGATATTAAGGCTAGAATTCGGTGGTTTTTATCAATTCAATGTCATAATTAAGAATTGTTTTAGAGATTGTCAAACCTAAGATTCACTGAGTTTCACTGTGCCACTTACAAGCTGGGTGTCCAACTTATTTAAACCTTTTGTTTACACAGTAAAAGTAACACCCAGTAAAAGAAAATAGAGATGGGGGACATACTGCAATGTGTTTTCATATCTGGGGCCCCAGATATTTCAGTTTTAATCCTCAGCACCACCATATGCTAAGGCTTAATGCAATCTAGACTCTCATGAAAAATAAATCCAATAACACATATATATACGTATACAGAGAGAGAGACAGAGACTGAGACTGGAGCTTCCTCACTAAGCAGTAAAACTTGAAGCCTAGGGAGGTGGTTCAACAGGTAGAGTACATAGCTTCCATGTGTGAAGCCTTAAATTCTATCCCTATAACTAAATGAGAGCACCAAAACTCCTCAGGGCCCAAATAGAACTATGTAGATGGTAGAACAGTGCTCGAATCACTCTCATAAAAATGTAAAACGTAAAAGTAAATGGACTCTTTTTCCTGATCTAGCTTTCTAGCTCTTTTTCCAACCATGACATCATGTCCCCAGACAATAATTTGGGTCCACCTGCATATCAGAGATCAGGCTCAAGAAAGAATAGTCATGGGCCCTTTTGGAATGTGACTAAAATAGGCCTACTAACTATCTTCAAAACGGAGACCCCAAATCTTCATCTGCAATATCCCAGCCTTTAGGTTCATGATTAGTCAACAATTTGTTTGGCTTTATATATTAATTCTTTTTTCAGCCACCAGGTGCCAGATGCTACCATGATGCCAACCGGACTTCTCTGGGCAGATGACCTCACCAATGTTTCCTGGAGCCCTGCCTCCCTAGAGCTCTGTCCCACTAGGGAAAGAGAGAGACAGGCTGGGATTATGGAACCTGTCAATGCCCATGTACAGTGGGGAAGCAATTATAGAAGCCAGACCTTTCACCTTCTGTACCCCATAATGACCCTGGGTCCATATTCCCAGAAGGTTAAAGAATAGGAAAGCTATCAGGGGAGGGGATGGTGGGAATTGTGTGGAGTTGTACCCCTCTTATCCTATGGTTTTGTCAGTGTTTCTTTTTTTATATTTATTTATTTATTTTACCTTTTTTTACCCTTTTCGTTTTTTATTGTTGTTGTAGTTATTATTGATTTCATCATTGTTAGATAGGGTGGAGAGAAATGGAGAGAGGAGGGGAAGACAGAAAGCAGGACAGAAAGATAGATAGATCTGCAGGTGCAGACCTGCTTCACCACCTGTGAAGCAAATCCCCCTGTGGGTGGGGAGCCGGGAACTGGAACCGGGATCCTTGAGCTGGTCCTTGGGTTCTTGCCACATGTGCTTAACCTGCTGCGCTACTGCCCAATTCCCAGTGTTTCTTTTTTATAAGTAAAAATTAAAAAAAAGAAAAAAGAAAGTGGACTGAGTAGGTTGCTCAGAGGTAGGAATCAGGCACAAAACCCTACATATGATCTGTAGCACTGCCTAAAGATATTTTAATTTACATAAATTACTTAGGATAAAACTATCCACTACCTAAGATTTCTACCATCACAGAAGAACTACTACTGAAGTCTTGATATGTATGATGCCAGTATATTTAATTGAATACTAAAATATAAAAGTACACTTTAAGATGGCTATATAATATTTTTATTATTGTCATTTAACTCGATTTTTCCCATTACTCTATCCTGCTTGTTTCTATCTCACGTCATAAAGATATATTTTTAAAAACCTGGTGTACAGTGTATGGGAGCACCATAATTCAATCAATTTAAATCATTTGTTTAACCTTATTAATTCTCAGTTCCTCATAGTTTCAATGAGGATAATATAACATGTCTACTTCATACTATCATTGATAAGATTGAATTAGTTTTTTTTTTTTTTGGAAAAGATTGAATACAGTGTTCGTAGAATTTAAAATACTCAAATAATAATGATATTAGATCACTTATGTCTCATAACTACATCTTTAATCTATTTAAGCCAAGACTTAAAAATTACACATAGTACTGACTCATGGAATTTGGAATTCAAAAGGAGGCAGGATCAAGATAGCTGCATAAAGACAACTACAAGTTAACTCTCCTCAAGAAGTATCTTCAGATTCTGGAATCTATGAATGAAAACAAAATTTCCAAGCCAGTAGGAGAAAGATTTCTGAGGAGAGGATACCAGAAAACTTATAGCGTGTATATGAACAGCACAGTATTGAAAAAGACAAAGGTGAATACTGGTGTTTTTTTTTTTTGTTAGTTTGTTTTGCTTTGTTTTGCCTCACTTGTCACCCCAAGACCAGAAGCAGGATGACTGAAGAAGCCTTCTGAATTCCAGAGTGGCAGTGGTGTCTCCATTAGAATAAGAATTTGATCCACTTTTTGTCAGGCATTAAGCCAGCTCCCCCTGCTCCACCCTGCATTGCTGATACTATGGCCTATTTACATAATAATTGTTTTGCCTGAAAGATCCCCACCAGTTCCATTCCTTTGATCTATCTTCTTTAAGACCCACCTTGCCTGCAGGGTAACATTAATCCCACCAGTTAAAACCATTGCAAGAGTTGCTAAGGAAATTTATACCTTTTCCACCCGCTTTCCTAGCCATTTCCATTTCCGACTTGCCACTTCCAGTTCTATACTATAAAAACATCTCTGATCAATTAAGAATGCATTACCTCATGCCATGTGTTTGGTTTCTGAGCCATCTATCTCCTGTCGCTGAGTAAGTAGCAGCCCAGGCTGGCTCTGGTCGAGTTCTCTCCGACCCAAAGAGTATGTGCCTGGGAAGAGGCACCCCCACACTAGCCCGGCAACTTTTGAGACAAAGCGTAAGGTGACTGGCTTCAGGGATCCTGGAACCAGCAGACCAGATGCCACCTTGCTTCATACCTGAACTGCAACATAAGACTATAAGGACTGCTGCCCTACAAGAAACCACAGTACCCCTTTCCTGATTGTTCTTGGAATATCAGGCAGCCAAGCACTAGCTTACAAGAATTTCTTCCCAGAAATTTCAGCTATAACCAGTATTTACAACCTAAAGTGATCAACAGTTACAGTGGAACCTCATCAATTTTTGAAGCTACACCTAACACTGCTCTTACACATGTAATATAAAAATATATCATAGAGACATACAACCTTGAAAAACTGAACCACAAGGAAGTAGAAAACATGAGTAGTCCAATCACAGCCAAAGGAATTGAAACAGTTATCAAGAACCATCCCAGCAATAAAGTCCTGGACCAGATGCTTTTACAAATGAATTCTATAAAACCTTTAAGGAAGTGTTAATATTTTTAATGCTCTTCCAAAAGATTGAAGACACAGAAATACTCTCTTCCACCTTCTATGAAGCTAAAATCACCCTGATACCAAAAGCAGATAGGAACACAACAAAAAAAGAAAACTATAGACCAATATCTCTGATGAGCATAGATATTAAAATATTGAACAACCAGAAACAGTAGCATATTAAAAACATTGTATGTACATCACAACCAGGTGGGATTTATCCCAGGGATGTAAGGCTGGTTCAATATATGTAAATCCATCAATGTGATATGCTATATCAGTAAAAGAAAAACCCCAAACCACATGATTATCTCAACAGATTCAGAGAAAGCCTTTGACAAAATCCAGCATCCCTTCATGATCAAACATTATAAAAAATGGGAATAGGGGCTGGGTGGTGGTGAACATGGTTGAGAGCATATGTTACAGTGTGCAAGGATCCAGGTTCAAGTCCCCGGTCCCCACCTGCAGGAGAAACGCTTCATGTATGGTGAAGCAGTATTGCAGGTGTCTCTGCCCTCTCTATCTCCCCCTTCCCTCTTGATTTCTGGCTGCCTCTATTCAATAAAGATAATAAATAAGTAAAAAATATTTTTAAAAATATGGGAATGGATGGAAAATTCCTTAACCTAGTGGAGTCCATATATAACAAACCTACAGCCAATATCATACTCAATAGTGAGAAACTGAAAAAATTCACACTAGAATAGGCACTAAGCAGGGCTGCCCACTATCACTATTACTTTTCAACATAGTGTTGGAAATTCTTACTATCAGGCAAGAGCAAGAAATTAAAGGGATACGGATTGGAAGAAAAGGCATTAAATTATCACTATTTGAAGATGATATGATAATAACTATAGAAAAATACTAAAGAATCCAACATAAAACTTCTGGAAAATATCAGGCAATATAGTACGGTGTCTATATATATTACGGTGTCACCTTACAAAATTAACATACAGGGGCCAGGTGGTGGCACACCTAGTTAAGCACTCACTTTACAGTGCACAAGGACCAAGGTACAAGCCCCTGGCCCCCACTTGCAAAAGGAAAACTTCATAAGTGATGAAGAAGGGCTGCAGGTGCCTCTATCTCTCTCTTTCTGTCACAAATTCCCTTTTCTAAATTTCTCTCTGTTCTACCAAATAAAAAAATAACATAAACTACTATTTAAAAAAATAAATACAAAATTAATACACAAAAGTTAGTGGCATTCCTTTATACAAATACTAGTTAAGAAAGAGAAGAGGGAATCAGGCAGTAACACAGTGGGTTAAGCACACGTGGTGCAAAGTGCAAGGACCGGAGTAAGGATCCCGGTTCGAGGCCCCGTCTCCCCACCTGCAGAGGAGTCAATTCACAGGCAGTGAAGCAGGTCTGCAGGTGTCTGTCTTTCTCTCCCCCTCCTCTGTCTTTCCCTCCTCTCTCCATTTCTCTCTATCCTATCCAACGACAACATCTATAACAACAAAATAACTACAACAATAAAAAAACCAACAAGGGCAACAAAAGGGAAAATAAATAAATATAAAAAATTAAAAAACAAAAATTAAAAGAAGAAATCCAGAAATAAGTTCCATTCACTATAGCAGCAAAAACAGTAAAATATTTAGGAGTAAACTTAACAAAAGAAGTGAAAGACTCATACACTGAAAACTATGAGCCACTATTCAAAGAAATAGAAAAATATACAAAAAAAGTGGAGAGATATTCCAATGCCACACCTAATGGACATCTAATCTTTGACACAGGGCTCAAACTATTAAACTGAGAAACGACAGTCATTTCAAAAACAGTGTTGGAAAATTGGGTTGAATGTGCAGAAGAGTAAAAAGGAACCACTACATTTCACCAGACACAAAAGCAAACTCAAATGGATCAAGGACTTGGATGTTAAACCAAAAACTACCAAATACTGAGAGGAAAATATTGGTATAATGTTTTTCCATCTATGTTTTATAGGTGCCTTCTATAACTCAACACCTATTACAATGAAGAAAAAAACAAAAATAAGTCAATGGTATACATCAAATTGAAAAGTTTCTGCACAGAAAAAAAAATCCAAACGGACTCCTTATAGAATGGCAGATCTTTACATCACATACTTCAGACAAACGGTTTATAAGCAAAATATATAAATAGCTCATCAAGCTCAATAACAGCAACAAAAATGACCCCATCCAAAAGTGGGGAGAGGATTTGAACAAAATAAGTTGCAGATACTACCATGATGCAAACCTGAGTTCCCTGGGCAGATGATCTAACCAATGTGTCCTGGAACCCCACCACTCCAGAACCCTGATCTAATAGGGAAAGATAGAAACAGGCTGGGAGTATGAATTGACCTGCCAGCATTCATGTCAAGTGGAGGAGAAATTATAGAAGCCAGATCTTCCAATTTCTGCATCTCATAAAGATCTTTGGTTTCCCAGAGGGATAAAAAATAGGGAAGCTATTGTCTGGGGAGATGATATCATGGATGGAAAAAGGACCAGAAAGCTGGATCAGGGAAAAGAGTAGCTCCCAAATATGAGAAAGGTATATAAATATTGTTGACTGTAAGCCCCATCGATTTCATCTGATCTAGGGCCCATATTCAGCTTAGGAACCTAAGTGACCTCTGCATCCCTGTACATCTGAGCTCACATTCTGTGATCATGAGTAGGCTGCCAGAATTTCAAAACCTATCTTCTTCAGGTGGAAGATAGAGTATGTTGTCCATCCTCCCTTTGAAGGATGGAACATTCTCTACCTTTGTAGATCCATGTTGAGGGCAAGGTTGAATGGGGGCCCACAAAGGGGTCTATTTTGTTGTTCCTGATAGAGATGACTGGTAACAATGAAGAGAGGGATTTATTCTAGGTCTAGGCCCATCAAGTTTGTTTGGGAATCTCAGGACTCCCCAACTAGGGCCCCAGGTTATGGGGTGCCCTGATAGTGACTAAAGAGTCATCGTTAAATATGCCAGTCTCATTACCGGTCAACTGTATTAGGAACAACACAACAGACCCCTCTGTGAGTCCCCATAGGACTTTGCCTTCAACTTGGATCAACAATGGTAGAGAATGTTCCATCCTCTGAAGGGAAGCTGGACAACATATTCTATACTCCACCTGAGGAAGATGGGTCCTGATATTGGGGCAGCTTGGAATGTTCCTACTCATGACAACAGAATGCATGTTCAGTGGGGAAGCAATTACAGAAGACAGACCTTCAACCTTTTGCATCCCACAATGATCTTGGGTCCATACTCACAATGGGTTAAAAAATAGGAAAGCTATCAGTGGAAGGGATTGCAAACAGAGGTCTAGTGGTAGAAACTGTGCAAAGTTGTACCCCTCTTATCCTATGGTTTTGTCAGTGTTTCCTTTTTATAAATAAATTTTTTTTTAAAAAAAGAATGTGAGCTCAGATCTACAGGGATACAGAGGTCACATGGGCTCCTAAGCTGAATACAGGCACCAGAACACATCAAATCAATGGGGTTTACAGTCAACAATATCTATACACCTTTCCCATATTTGGGAGCTACTCTCTTCCCTGATCCAGGTTTCTGACCCTTTTTCCAGCCATGACATCATCTTCCCAGACAATAACTTGGATCCACATGCATTTTAGATTTCAGGCTCAGGGGGAAAAAAAGAACTAGTATAGCCACAAGCCCTTTAGAATATAAGTACAGTATGCCTACTAGCTATCTACAAAACAGAAACCCTCCCAACTCTTCATCTGCAATATTCCAGCCTTTAGGTTCATGATTAGTCAACAATTTGTCTGGCTTTATATGTTACTTCTCTTTTCAGCCACCAGGTTCCAGATGCTAGCATGATGCCAACTGGACTTCCCTGGACAGACAGCCCCACCAATGTGTCCTGGAGCTCCATTCCCCAGAGCCCCATCCGACTAGGGAAAGAGAGAGGCATGCTGGGAGATTCACCTGTCAATGCCCATGTTTAGTGGGGAAGCAATTACAGAAGCCAGATCATCCACCTTCTGTACCCCACAATGACCTTGGGTTCATACTTCCAGAGGGTTTAAGAATAGGAAAGCTATCAGAGGAGGGGATGGGACATAGAGGTCTGGTGGTGGGAATTGTGTAGAGTTGTACCCCTCTTATCCTATGGTTTTTGTCAATGTTTCCTTTTTATAAATAAAAAAATGTAAAAAAAAGTAATAAAGTATGCCAGTCTCTTAGCCTTATTCAGCTTTTGTAGTCCTTACTTTGATAAGGTTATCTTTGGAGTGACTGAGGGAAGTTTAATAGGTAGTAGGTAAGAGGGTATCTAAGTCTAAGTAGACACTATCTCATTAGGAACTTTATGGTATCTTTTTTAGGTCTTTCTACTTGCTTACTGCATATATTGACTCACTGCAGACTCTTGTACACTTTTGCTTTCAGGGATATATTTTGCCCTAATTTATGGATACACGTGGACATAACTTGGACCCACATGCTTATCAAATGTCAGGCTCAGAACAAAACAAAGTAGCATAGTCACAGGCTCTTTGGAATACAACTAAAATAGGCCTACTATCTACAAAACAGACCCCCCCAACTCTTCATCTGCACTATTCCAGCCTTTAGGTTCATGACTAGTCAACAATTTGTTTGGCTTTATATGTTACTCTTCTTTTTATATATATCTTAACTTTTAATTTTATTCTTAATTTTTTGATATTCCTTAAATATTTTATTGCTTTTTTATAATTTTATTTATAAAAAGGAAACACAAAAACCATAGGATAAGAGGGGTACAACTCCACACAATTCCTACCACCAGAACTCCATATTCCACCCCCTCCCTTGATAGCTTTCCTATTCTTTATCCCTCTGAGAGTATGGACCTGGGTCATTATGGGGTCCAGAAGGTGGGAGGTTTGGCTTCTGTAGTTTCTTCCACACTGAACATGGGCATTGACAGGTTGATCCATACTCCCAGCTTGTTTCTCTCTTTCCCTAGTGGGGTGGGGCTCTGGGGAAGCAGGTCTCTGGGGAAGCAGGGCTCCATGACACATTGGTGGGTTCATCTGCTAAAGGAAGTCCAGTTGGCATTACGGTAGCATCTGGAACCTGGTGGCTGAAAGAAGAATTAATATATAGAGCCAAACAGGTTGTTGACTAATCATAAACCTAAAGGCTGGATTAATGCAGATGAATATTTGGGGGTCTCAGTTTTGTACATACTTAGTAGGCCTACTTTAGTTATATTCCAAAGGGCACATTACTATATTAGTGTTTTTCTTTTTTTTTTCTGAACCTGATATCTGATGTGCAGGTGACCTTGAATTAATCTCTCTCTCCACTATTACTGGTCGTCTCTATCAGGAACAACAAAATAGACCATTCTGTGGGCCCCCATAGGACCTTGCCCTCAACTTGGATCAACAACGGTAGAGAATGTTCCATCTTCCAAAGAGAGGATGGACAACATACTCTATCTTCCATCTGAGGAAGATGGGTTCTGAAATTGGGGCAGCTTGGAACGTTCCTACTCATGACCACAGAATGTGAGCTCAGATCTACAGTGATGCAGAGGTCACATAGGCTGCTAAGTTGAAGGTAGGCCCCAGATCAGATCAAATCATGGGGTTTACAGTCAACAAAATTTATACATCTTTCCCATATTTGGGAGCTACTCTTTTCCCTGATCCAGCTTTCTGGTCCTTTTTCCAGCCATGACATCATCTCCCCAGACAATAACTTGGGTCCACCTCATATTCTTAAATTTCTGATCCCATCCATCTGCATCATAGTTTTCATGCTTCTTTGGAAATCCCATATTAATGTCTTGAAAAGGAGACTACATAATGTTAGCTTAGGTGATCCAGAGTTCCTTCATTTTCCTTTTTTCTTTCTTTTAATATTTATTTATTTTTTATATTACAGAATTATATGTTGACAGGGGTTTGAATCTACACCATTCCCACTACCAGAGCTCTGAATCTTCACTTTCCCTACTACAATCCATGACAGTTCTCCTAAAGTTTTAGACATGGGCCAACCACCTTCTCTACAACTCTCTGTCCACATTTGTACATAGTTACATAATTTCTTCTTCTTTTTCTAATTCAATCCTCTCTTTCTCTCTAAGCCACTCATGACATCATAACTACCTCCGTATGTCCCTCTCCTTTTCCTTCTCCATCTCTGGGAGCTGGAGTGCAGAGTCCTCTTATCTTCATCCTATCACTTCTCCCCTGCTGGGAGTATGGATCAAGGTTGTTTATGGGGAGCAGAAGGTAAGAGTTCTGGGTTCTTAGCTGCTTCTCTGCTGAACATGGGCATTGACAGGTCGATCCATATCCCCAGCCTATTTCTATCTTTCCCTAGTGGACTAGAGCTCTGGAGATTCGAGGGTCCAGAACACATTGGTGAGGTCATCTTCCCAAAGAAGTCGGGGTGGAGTCATGGTAGTGTCTGCAGCCTGGTGTCTGGAAGGTGGCATGATCTAAGTTGAGACAAGATGGTTAATAAACAGAAACCAGAATGTAGGATCAGAGGAGATGAGATTATGGATTTTAGGGTATAATAAAGCTAGGGAAACCATTTTAGGCATGTTCCTGGGAGCATACACCTATAGTAGTTTTACCTGAGTGCTAGTTTTACTTGAGGTTGGATAAGAGAGAATGGTGTCAGAGTGGAGAAAAGGGCTAGAAAGTTGGATTAGGGAAGGGAGTAGCTCCCATTCTTATAAAAAAGAATTGTGGCTAAAATTAACTATTCACCTCCATCCATCTGCTCCAGGGCCCATATGTAAATGCATATTTATATTTAGTGCCAGAGCCTGTGTAATCACTAAGTCTATTTGCCTGAGCTTATACCTCGTGGTCACATCTGAGCAATATTGCATGCTGCACTCATTTCAGGACCAGTTTTTTTCAAGTGGCAGGGTAGGATACCCCTAGCCTCCCTTCAGAGACTGGGGTTATCCCTACCATCATTGTTTTATGGTAGAGCCAAGGTCCTCAGAGGGCCCACAAGATGCTGTTCCTTATGGAATCGACCAGTGGTAGTGGAGAGAGGGACCCTTTAGAGGTCAAGGCCTGTCATATGTGTATGGGAATCCAAGGATTCCCTATCTCAGACCCCAGATGATCAGATGGTGTGATATTGACCAAACAGGACATTATTTAGTGGGTCAGTGTCTTGCCTTTATCCAACTTTTGTAGTCCTTTCTTTATCTGAATATCTTAGATTTTCTCTCAGTTGTTTAGGCATTGAGTATCATTTGTTGAGCCTAACCAGAGTTAGGTTTTGGGGATCTGTCTTATTCCTTTTTTAAAAGTTTTTTATTTATAAAAAGGAAACATTGACTAAACCATAGGATAAGAGGGGTACAACTTCACATAATTCCCACCACCAGAACTCTGTATCCCATCCCATCCCCTGATAGCTTTCCTATTCTCTAGAAGTATGAACCCAAGGTCATTCTTGGATGCAGAAGGTTGAAGGTCTGGCTTCTGTAATTGCTTCCCTGCTAAACAGGGATCTGCCTTCTTTGGGCCCTTCAGCTAGGCTGTCCTCATAATTTGGTCTAAATCCAATCAATTACAGAATTTATAATGCTTTCTTTAGGTACTTAAACCATTATTAAGTACTTTGACTTTGAGTTATATGATTGTCCCTTCTTTATGGATATGTGTACACCTGTATCCAGTACCCTAAACCCTAGCCTAGTCTGGTATCTGTTACTTAGTTAAATGATGTGCCATCTAACTTGGATGTAGGTAATCCCATGTGTTAGGAAAGGCCTCACCAGATTTGAAGAGTTGCGAGGTTGACTTCTCAGGCTTCTATCTCTGGTTACAGTCCATAGTAGGATCTCAACAGCAGCATAACGTGGGGTGGCAGCACTAGTAGGGATTTAGTTGAAGTTGACAAAGTTGGTATGGCAGTAAGGGATCATAGTGAAGGAATTTCAAGAAGTAGGGGCATATCCTAGAGGTACCAGGGCTAGGAGAAATGTGGGTCTTAAAGAGGATGCAAGGGGTTTCTTATAGTCTTAGAGAGAGTTAAAATACAATAATTAATTATTATAGCCTGACTAGTTGGGGGGTTAGTATCTATATTAGTATATTTGACTTCACTATGATTTCATTGCTTTTGGTGGTATCTGAACCTCTTTGTATTTTAAGTACTTACAAGATCAAAAGGTCTTGTCCTATCTGGCCTAAAGCTATAGTTGATTTAGATGTTTGCAGAGCTATATTTTCAGAGACATTTTTAGAGATCCATAAGCAATTAATCCCCTTATCAGAGTTTGATCATTTTTCAAATATAAGATAAATATTAGCAAGAGATAGTATTTGTGCTTGATGCTATGGTAGGGATATATAATTTGAAGGGATATATGCACCCCCATGTTTATAGTTACATTATCTACAGTAGCAAAAATTTGGAAGCAAACAACATGTCCATCCACAGATAACTGGTTAAAAAGGTTATGGGACATATATTCTCAATGGAATATTACTCAGCAATAAAAAAGATGATTTTACATCCTTTGGGATAAGATGGATGAAACTTGAGAACATTATGCTTAGAAATAAGAAATGAGGTAAAGGAAAACTACAGGATGGTTTCATTCATGTGTGGAATTTAGAGAACTGAACACACATACATAAAATAAACAACCAGACACAACACAACCCATATTTAAATTGGGAAAACTATAGTGGTTACCTAGCAGGGAGGGGGAAGAGCACAGACTTTTGGTGGCAGGGAAGATGTGAAACTCAAGTCCTATCACTATTTGGTCCTATCAATAGTAATACGACATGTGGGGTGGATAGATATATTTAATATCTGTTAACTCTTCTTTCAGCCACCAGGTTCCAGATACTAGCATGATGCCAACTGGACTTCCCTGGACAGACAGCTCCACCAATATGTCCTGGAGCCCCACTTTCTCAGAGCCCCACCTCACTAGGGAAAAAGAGAGACAGGCTGAGAATATGGATCAATCTGTTAATGCCCATGTCAGTGAAAAGCAATTACAGAAGCCAGACCTTCCACCTTCTGTACCCCATAATGACCCTGGGTCCTACTCCCAGAGGGACAAAGAATAGGAAAGCTATCGGAGGGGATGGGATACAGAGTTCTGGTGATGGGAATTGTGTGGAGTTGTACCCTTCTTATCCTGTGGTTTTTGTCAGTGTTTCCTTTTTATAAATAAAAATTTAAAAAAATAGGAAAGCTTCCAATGGAGGGAATGGCATACAGAACTCTGGTGGTATGAATTGTGTGGAATTGTACCCCTCTTATCCAATGGATTTGTTGATCATTATTAAATCAATAAAAAATAAATAAATAAATAATGTCCCATGTTTCAGGATAATCTTCAAGGATTAGATAAAATAGTGAAAACTTCCAATAAATAGCTTTACTGAGATAGAGTATGTTCTTTTTAATTTTTTTATTTATTTGATAGAGCCAAAGAGAAACTGATAGGGGATGAGAAATAGAGAGGGGCAGCAGCACTTTTTCACAGTTCATAAAGCTTCTCCCCTATAGGTGATGACCAGAGGCTTGAGCTAGCTATGTAAAAGTGACATTGGAACTAGGGAGCTATCTGCCACATTTGTATAAATAGAACTGATGTAACTGTCTTATTCTGTTCAGTGGAGATAACATCACTGGCTTGGTGCACTGAGTGAGTGAAATTGAGGTTGCTTCATCTAGCATCGATAATACAAGGGCCACATAACTCACCCTCGTCACACTCTTAATTTTTTTTTTTTACATTTTATTTACTTATTGGGTAGAGACAGAGAGAAATCACCATGAACTGAGGAGATGGAGAGGAAGGAGACACTTGCAGCACTACTTTACCACTTGTGAAGCTTTCCCTCTGCAGGTGGGGGCTGGGGGCTTGAACCCAGGTCTTTGAGAATTGTAACATGTGCACTCTTGTAGGTGCATCACCACCTGGTCTCCCTCTTGGCACTCTTGAAATATATGAAGACCATCGGTGTAGTTCAAGAGTAAGAGTCCAAGTCTTTAGAACAGAATTCGGGAAATTTGATTCAATACGAAAGGACTTTTTAACATACAAAGTTAATTATCAAAAGGATAGACCTCAACAAAATTCCTGGCATAGAGGTTTCTAATCAGAGTGTGGGTAGCCATTGTCTTGGATGTTATAGGAGAGAATTAAGTTATAAACTAGATGTCCTCTTAGATATCCTGGGATCAATACTGTGGTTGATCCCAAAAAGAAGAAACAATTACATTTTTTTGCAGATATGATACAAATACATCCAAGGAAAATACCCACGGAATTTATAATTCAGCCCACTACTTTAGTAGTGGCATATGTTATGGGCTAAACTGTGTCTTTCCTCAACTCTAACAAAACCTCCATTGGAGTCTTAACCACCTGTATCTCAGGATATGACCATATTGGAAAATAAGACTTATAGAGGTAGTCAAATTAAAATAAAGTCACAAGGGTGAGCCCTAATCCAATTTAACTCGTGCTTTTTTTTAAAGGGGAAATTTGGAAACATACACAGGAAGAGCAATATGAAAACCAGGAAGAATATCACATGCAGATGAAAGTTCAGAGTAATGTATCTGCAAATTAAGGAGCACAACAAGGCCCCCAGTAGCTAGGACAGTGGTATGAAAATGACCCTGCCCTAAGCATCTTCATAGAGAGCATAGTCTTGTCAAAACCTTTAATTTAGACTTCTAGCCTTCAGAATTGAAAGATAGTAAATGTCTATTAGTTTAAGTTACTCTACTTATGGTATTTTATTCTGGCAGCCCTAGGAGTCTCATACAAGATAGCAAGACACAAATATCATCATGCAGGGTGGTATGATAGAGAAAAAAGATAATATTAGAATATATAAAAAAGAATAAATCAGAGCTGTACAGTGGCACATCTAGTTGAGTGCATGTATTACAATGCACAAGGACTCAGTTCAAGTCCCCTGTCCCCACAGAAGTAATGAAGTTTCACAAGTGGTGGGGCAGTGCTATAAATGTTTTTCTTTCTCTCTGTCTCCCCCCTTACCTCTCAATTTCTCTCTGTCTCTATCCAAAATAAACAAACACATGAATAAAATATTTTTAAAAGAATAAACCAAGTGTTGCCATAATGGAATTGGTAAAACATTCCAACAAAGACAATTTTCATTAAGGTACAAACTTGACCATAATAAAATAATAAGACTTTCAGATGAATAAGGATATATGTGGTGAAAAAGTAAAAGCATAACCACAACAAGCGTATTAATCATTTCCCCCAGAAGGAAATTTGAGAGTTCTTCAATATTAAATTGGTATACTGCTATAAGTCTGCATGGAAAGTAGATCAGATTATAAAATAAGATAAAAAACAGGACATAGCTTTTCTTGCCAGAATGCTCCCATAAGTGATGTAATTGAAGGAGTCCTTGCCTGTTTCTGTCTGCCTATGGGTGCAAGATGGGTTTCAGCCTCACCTACTTGCATACAAGTTCACGTGCCCTCTGGGCAGCATTAAAATAGCTTTGCAGAAGTTCCAGCTCCATTCACACCTCCCACAGTCAGAGAAGGTGTTAGAATTCTGGGCTATGTGGTAGTGCATTGCATGGGGGACAGTATGAGGGCAAAAAATGTTGCAGAAGAGGAAGAAAAACTCTCTCAGTATATCTAACCCTGTGTATGAACAATAAACGTGCTGTCTCTCTGAAGCACTCCTGGAGGGTGGTCCTTTCAAACTCTCCTATTAGCCAACACCAAGGAGTATTATCTCTTGTGCAATTATAATTCTTGACTCAAATGGATACATGTGCTGCCAGAGATTGAACTCCAGACCTCATGCTTAAGAATCCTGTGCTTCCATTTTACAAACTGCATGATCCAGGAGAAATTTAGTGTCCTGAGGTGTACTCAGCTATTAAAGTAATAAGAAATTATATTTATCTTAGAAGTTTGGTATTATAACAACAAGTGGTAATTTCCAAAATGGTTTTATAGCTTTTCCTTCAGTGTCTGAATTACTGGAAGGTGGAAGGAAGGAATTAAGAATAATTGAGTCCTAATCATTAGAGATCAGCATTTCTGTTTATCTAAAAAATAAGTACTTTTATATACAAATTTTAAGGAATTGAAAAAGCAAAATATTATTAATAAATAATGCAGTATTGGTCTAAATTAAAAAAAAAAAAAAAAAGATTCCTGTGCTTCAGAGGCTACTAAACTGAAGATGGGCCCCAGATCAGATCAAATCAATGGAGTTTACAGTCAACAACATTTATACAGCTTTCCCATATTTGGGAGCTACTTAGTCTCTTCCCTGATTCAGCTTTCTGGTCCTTTTTCCAGCCATGACATCATCTCCCCAGACAGTAACTTGGATACACCTGCATATCAGATGTCAGGTTCAGGGGGAAAAAAAACTAGTATAGTCATGGTCCCTTTGGAATACAACTAAAATAGGCCTACTAACTATCTACAATACAGACACCCTCAACTCATCTGAAGTATTCCAGCCTTTAGGTTCATGATTATTCAACAGTTTGTTTGGCTTTATATATTAACTGTTCTTTCAGCCACCAGGTTCCATAATGCCAACTGGACTTCCCTGGGCAGATGACCCCACCAATGTGTCCTGGAGCCCCACTTTCCTAGAGCCCCACCTCACTAGGGAAAGAGAGAGACAGGCTGGGAGTATGTATCAACCTGTCAACACCCATGTTCAGTGGGGAAGTAATTACAGGCCAGACATTTCACCTTCTGCACCCCATAAGGACCCTGGATCCATGCTCTGAGAGGAATAAAGAATAGGAAAGCTATCAAGGGAGGGGGTGGAATACTGAGTTCTGGTGGTGGGAATTATGTGGAGTTGTACCCCTCTTATCCTATGATGTTTGTCAATGTTTCCTTTTTATAAATAAAAATTTTTTTTAATCCTGTGCTTTTTCCACTATGCCACCTCCCAGACCACTGCAGTATACTTTTCTGTATATGCTTGTCTAGCTTTCATAGCACCATTTGTTGAGGAAGCCTTTTCCCCATTGAGTGGTTTTGACCTTTTTGTCCTATATTAGGGGGTATATATATGAAGGTTCATATCAGGGCTCTCAATCCTGTTCCATTGATCCAAATGTCTATTTTTATTGCAGTATCATGCTCTTTTAATTATTGTCACTTTGTAGTGTAAACTGGAGTTAGGAACATGATATTTTTGTTTATTTCCTTTTTTTCCTCAGAAGTGCTTTGGCAGTTTGTGTTTTTGTTTGTTTGTTTGTTTGCTTGCTTTTTTTTTTCTTGCATGTGTGTGTGGTTCCACACAAATTTTTGGACAAATTGCTCAATTTCCTTGAAGAATGTCATTGAGTTACCATGAACATTTTATCTAACTTACAATATTTACAAGTCTTTTTTTAAGTTAAACTTGGTTCACCAGCATTTGATGGTTTCACTCTGTCCATTTTGTCCTCCCCTTTCCTATGTCTGTTTTTTCCTGCTGTTGGTGGTGGTATTCCTGGTTCTATTCTACCACTGATAACCACATTTAAAGTTGGAATTCTTTTGCTTCTTTTCTTGGGGACTCTCTTCAGCAATTCTTGAAAGGTAGAAATGGAAGTGGGGAATTTTTTCAGTTTCAATATGTTTGAGAAGCTTTTGTAGTATTTCATAATGGATTTTTCTGCATCCTATCTCTAGATTTTTTCCAAGTCTTTGTATGTTTGATTGCTTGTAATTTTTTTCCATGGCTTGGTTGTTTCTAAACCTACACATTAAGCAGGGCTTCTGTTGTTTAGCCAACACATGGAACTGTGGCTATATTGTTTATATGTCAAGGTGGAGGGAGAGGGGATATTTAATGCTTGTTACAATAAAATAGGATATTGCTGTCTTGTTTCAGTCCAGTTCCACTGCTGCAGCCTGGAAGACCACGTAGCTTTGATTTTTGACCATTTTTTCCTTTGATAAATTTCCTGCCCTCTTGGGACTGACCTTGTATTCCACTGCATAACTACCAAGATGGTGCTGGCAGCATGCTCAAGCTATTTCTTTTGCCTTGAGAGTTTTTCTCTCTCACTCCTTTCCATGTGTACCTGAATCCACTGATGGCTCAAAGAGTTTCTTCAGAAGTCCCAGCTGTAATTTGGTGAAGTTTCAGGTGAATTTTTATTGCTTTATATTGTTGTTTGAGGGAGTGATCTTTTGGTGGCTACTACTCCATGACTATGATCCTCAAAGACCACCTAACTAGTTTTTAATCACTCCATAGTTTATACTGTTGAGGTAACTTAGGCTGGATCTCTACATAATGTTATAATATGACTGGTCACTGGAATGTACAAATCACCAAAGAGCTGGATATATATATTCAAGGGTTATTGCTAGGGCTTGGTGTCTGCACTGTGAATCCACTGCTTTTGGAGGCTATTTTTCCCCTTTTGTTGCCCTTGTTGTTCTATCATTGTTGTGGTTATTATTGTTGTTGTTATTGATGTCATTGTTGTTGGATAGGACAGAGAGAAACGGAGAGAGGAGGACAGAGAAGGGGAGAGAAAGATAGACACCTGAAGACTTGCTTCACCACTTGTGAAATGACTCCCCTACAGGTGGGGAGTTGGGGCTTGAACAAGGATTCTTATGCTAGTCCGTGTGCTTTGCACTATGTGAGCCTAACCCCACTGCGCTACCGCACAACACCCAGAGCTGGATATTTTAAGAATACCCAATGACTTCTAGGAAGTTGAGGGAGTGTAGATTGTGGATTAGGCTTGCTATATAAATGTAGCCAAGAACATAGCTCAACTGGCAGAGCAAGTGCCTGAAGCTCCCAGTTTGATCCTTGGCGTCACATATACTTAGTGGTGCTCTGACTTCCACATTCGCGTCCTCTCACTCAAACTCTTTTGTATTTTTTTCATAAAATTTAAGTTCTTTATAAATTCTTGAACAGCAACACTTTATGTTTCCATCTTGGTACTCGTGTCAGTAGAGTGGCATACTAAAGTTTCACAAGAACAGAAGCTCTTGAACTTGTGATCCTTCCGGGCCTGACCCTATGTATCTCTTCATCTGTATCTTTTTTTAAATGTATTTATAAAATGGAAATATTGACAATACTACAAGATAAGAGGCCTACATTTCTACACAATGACCACCCCCATAGCTTCATATCCAATCCCCTCCCTTGATGTCTTCCGTATTCTTTATCCTTCTGGGAGTATGGACCCAGGGTCATTATGGGGTGCAGAAGGTAGAAGGTGTGGCTTCTGTGATTGCTTCTCCACTGAACATGGGCATTGGCAGGTCGATCCATACTCTCAGCCTGTCTCTCTCCCTAGTGAGGAAGGGATCTGGGGAGGTGGGGCTCCAAGACATGGGTTGGCATCATGGTATCATCTGGAACCTGGTGGCTGAAAAAGAGTTAAGATATAATGAAGAACAAATTGTTGACTAATCATGAACCTAAAGGCAAGAATATTACAGATAAAAATTTGGGATTTCTATTTTGGAAAAAGTTACTAGGGCTGTTTTAGGTATATTCCAAAGGGCCATGACTTTACTAGTTTTTGCCTTCACCTGACATCTGATATGACTACCTCCTAATACACATCCCCTAATCACTCCAAAGTTAACTGTGTCAGATCACTCTAAAGCTAACCGTGTTGGACAAAGTGAGGACTATAAAAGCTGAATAAGGGCAAGATATTGGCATACTTTAGTGATGATTCTTTATTCAGTATCAGGCTACCCCATCACCTGGGGCCCTAGTCAGGGAGTGCTGGGGTTCCCACACAGACACGATGGGCCTATACCTTTACCAGATTCCTCTTATCTGTATCTTTTATAACAAATCAATAAACCTAAGCATTTCTCTGAGTTCTATGGGATCCTCCAGCAAACCAATCAAACTCAAGGAAGAGAGTATAGAATTATCTGGTTTTCAGTCAAAAAACACCATTTTGTGATTGGGATATGTAGTGGGAGCATACTTGAGGGACCTGAAAGTTTTATGCTACTTTCAGGTACATAGTGCCAATTAAATTTGTGGAATACTCAGTCATTGTCTACTTATAATTGCTAGAAAACATATTAGAAAGAATTATTTGCTTATGCTAGTTAATAACAGATCTGGGCCCTTATTCCAGGGGTGTTTAGCTGAACCCAGTATAGTTCAATTCAACAACTAATTATTGAATACCTGCTCTGGGCATGGTATTGCTATAGAATAAGAAAACAGGTGGACTCTGCTGTGGAATAACTCAAAATGTGTTGTCAAATACCACAGGAGAAATGAAACTACAGTAAGGTAGCAATGTCTCCAACTCTGCACAGTAGAATTGCCTAGGAAGCTTTTGTTCTATATTGATTCTCTCACCACATGAGGTAATTTAGTTAGTCTGGAGTGAGATTCAGATGTTGTTCTTTAATAGTCAGAATGTGATTCTGATATGCAATCAGGGTTGAGAATCACTGTGTAAGGGAAACAGGGAATTGTGAACAAGAATTTTTAAGATTTTACTCAGTGCATTAGATTTAAATGGTTTTGATTCTTGTATGTGGATTTTAGGATTGGAAAACATTTCATAGAACTTAAACTTGTTTTTATAGGTGACATGGATGGGAATTTTATTTGATTTTGTAGTCCCTGTTTTCCTTATTTATTTGAATTCCTCCTGACTTGGAACCCCATTCTGGATTGTGTACCATACTCCTCCATTGAATCTGTGCATAGCCCTATATTTTAAATCTACCTTATTTTATCTTTTATACTTGCATACTTCTGATTCTGCTTATCTTATTAGACTTGAAGGTAGGGTCACATCTTATACAAATGAAATAAAAATTATATGCAGCTCTGACAAAGATTACAATCATTCACTTATTTCATAGTTACTTAGTAATGACCACCTTGTGCAATTACTTAAAATTGGTTGTTATAAAGACATAGTCCAAGAAGCTGGGTAGTGGTGAACCTGGTTGAGAACACATGTTACAGTGCACAAGGACCTGGGTTCCAGCCCACAGTCGCACCTGCAGGAGGAAAGCTTTGTGAGTGGTGAAGCAATGTGGCATGTGTTACTCTGTTTCTCTCCCTCTCTATCACTCCCTTCTCTCTTGATGTCTTTATCCAATAAATAAATAAAAATAATAATAAATTTTAAAAAGACATAATTTCTGTCCTCATGAAATGAATAGTATATAGCAAATTCTCTCATGAAAGGTAGGTCACCCATCTTCACCCATATTCCTCTGTTAAACTTACTGGTTAGTCTTCACTTAGTTACAATTCAGGAACCTCATTTGTCATCAGATTACAGAGATAAAGTCAGTTATATTGTGCTAATAGGATTAAACTGAGTTTTCCCCTGGAAATGTGATTTGGAAAGTAAAACATAAAATAATAAACCATGGAATGTAGAGGTATGAATTTAAACAATAGGCATAAGGATATGCCACTAGGCTGTAAGTGAATAAGAATGTTAATCCTAAAGTTGGCAATGACTACTTAGTACATAGTTCCTAGAGCTCAAGGTTGAGCTCAGTCAGGCCACACAATGTCAAAATTACCCACATACTTAAGGTATATAATTATTAATCCCAGAAAATAAAACTAATACAGTCAATATTAAGTTAACCTGACTAGTGCAATAAAATTCACTGCCCAACAGAGGACCAAGTGGGGGTTGTATTGTTATATGGAAAACTGAGAAATGTTATGAATGTACAAACTATTGTATTTACTGTTGAATGTAAAACATTAATTCCCCAATAAAGAAATTAAAAAAAAGCAGGACCTGATCAAATTGTAAGTAGGGCACCAAAGTAAAAACCCAGTGGTGAGGGGTAGACATGCAGCTTCCTGGGCCAGTGGGGGGTGGGAGTGGGCAGGAGGGATGGGTCACAGCCCTTTGGTGGTGGGAATGGTGTTTATGTACACTCCTAGCAAAATGTAGACATATAAATCAGTAGTTAATTAATATGAGAGGGGGAAAATCAATTGTATGTCTCAAAGTTTCTCAAAACACAAACTGAATCCTTTTAATATATAGGATGTGTATTTGATATGCGGACTCTCTCAAAAGCCTAGACCAAGTAGATTAGAAGCATCCAATAGCACAGCTATATACAAGATACTGGATACTGTACAGCAAATCATAACAAAAGGACTTTTCAAAGTTAACCCAATTAACAAATAATGTGATGATAACATTAACTATCGATTGTCTTTTTGAACCCTAAGACAGCAGGAACCTCACATCTCCACTATAGAGCCCCTACTTCCCCCAGTCCTGGAACCCTTGGATAGGGCCCACTTTCCCGTATGCATCTCCCAATCCAAACCAAATAATATTGCATCTACCGATCACAACCTAACCAACGCAACGATTGCCACCTCAACATGCTTTACTTCAGACTGTGTCCAGAGACTTCACGTGTGCAATGACAACCCTTCAGCTTCATTACTCAGGTGAGACCTTTCCTTTTATAGTACACTCTAATTTCATCTCAGGTAGTTCACTTTCTAACAAAGTCCCATAACCTAGATATACACCAGTTTCTGTGAGAGAGAGCTTATGTGCACACGTATCCATAAACTACTGCAAAATATATACCCGAAAGCAGTAGTACACTAGAGTTTGCAGTGAATACCTCCCTAACACTTCCTCTCCACTATTCCAAGCTTGGGATCCATGATTGCTCAACAAATTGTTTGGCTTCGTATGTTAACTCTCTTTTCAATCACCAGGTTCCAGATGCCACCAGGATGCTGGCCAGGCTTCCCTGGATTGAAGACCCCACCAATGTGTCCTGGAGCTCAGCTTCCCCAGAGACACACCTTACTAGGGAAAGAGAGAGGCAGACTGGGAGTATGGACCAACCAGTCAACGCCCATGTTCAGCGGGGAAGCAATTACAGAAGCTAGATCTTCTACCTTCTGCAACCCTCAACGACCCTGGGTCCATGCTCCCAGAGGGCTAGAGAATGGGAAAGCTATCATGGGAGGGGGTGGGTTATGGAGATTGGGTGGTGGGAATTGTGTGGAGTTGTACCCCTCCTACCTTATGTTTTTGTTCATTAATCCTTTCTTAAATAAAAAATATAAAAAAAAAGAAATTAAAAAAAAAACCTAATTCTGTGCCCAGATTAAGGTCATTTAAAACTGTAGGAGCAGATGCAGGTGCTGCTGTCCTTGGTACTGAAACAAATCCAGTAAACTTCAGCATCTGTTGTGTCTGAGATGTAGTGTTAGGGATAGGGAAAGTAGTGAGACAACATTCTGTACCATTTTTAATGGATAGGGAAAGTAGTGAGACAACATTCTGTACCATTTTTAATAGTGAAAAGTGAAAATTTTATGCAATCTGAAGCAAAACCAGAGTATGTTTGCCATTTTTATTAGGAAAGGGAAGATGTAGTAAACATTAGAAAGTCCTAAATGTCAATTGCTATGGATTCTTTAGATTCTGGACAAAACTTAATTGATTTAATCTACAATGTACACTTAATATTTATTTATTTATTCAGTATTTAATGTTAATATTCATCTTTAGATGTGCTTGATTCTTTATTGGAAACATGTAACAGGGACCCAAGAATAATTTAGTCCTAAAGAGACTTACAGTATTGTTGAGAGATGCTATAAAGTTGTGACATGTATAATTTGAGAGCAATCAGAAACAAGAGTAGAAGAGCTGCTACAAGGCAGCTCTTGATTTATTGTCAAATAAATGGTGTAGACAAGAATGCTACCATTTTTATGTATTATATGTTGATTTTTTTTCTGGAGATTGAATTATACTGGATATAGTTCAAGGGATAAACTAGTGTAGAGAAGGCACTAACAAAAAATTCCCACCAAAATGGAATAAGGAAGAACACCTTGCTAGGCACGTCTTGTGGAAGAGGAAGAGAGAGGTGGAAGAAACCCATGATGTAAGAGGAACGATTTTATTGAATATGATTATGGGACAGAAGTAAAATATTATGGAAATCTTTACAGTATTAAAAAGGGGGAATCAGAGGATGGAAGGTCTGGCTTCTGTAATTGCTTCCCCGACGAACATGGGCATTGAGCAACCCACAACGACCCTGGATCCATACTCCCAGAGAGATAGAAAATGGGAAGGCTATCAGGGGAGGGGGTGGGATGTGGAGATTGGGTTATGGGAATTGTGTGGAATTATACCCCTCTTATTCTATGGTTTTGTTAATGTCTCCTTTCTTAAATAAAAAAAGTGGGGAATCAGAGACACAAACATTTATTTATTTCAAAAATCTTGTTTGGCATGTGATACCAGGAATGAGGTTGGGAATTTACACATGTACAATACCACTAGTGTTCCTTCAGGCACAATTTTTCAGTCAGAATTTTGAAATAGAAGGTGGAAGATGGAGGAAGAGAAGTCAAAGCACCATTCCACCCTTCCTGATGTTCCCTCAGTGTTACCATCAGTGCTCTTTGTGGTAAGACTGAGCTCTTAGGGGACTGAGCTTAGGAACTGATACATGGGGAAGCATGCAGTCTATTCATTAAGCTACTTCCAAGTCACTTCCTCCAATCTTTATGAATCCTATTTTGTTCACTTATCTGTGATCAGGAATGCAATGTGACCCCTATAGTCACAGCACCTGCTGTCTTGGGAATAAAAAAAAGTGGGGATGAATCAGCTGATATGAGAATGCAGAGGAGAGACTGCTCAGATGCTTTTAGAGTTATTAAAGTCTTCACAAAAGAGATGACATTTTAGTTGCTATCTAAAGTTCAAGCAGGACGTAGCTAATTAGGGAATTTAGGAGTATCAGAAAGATTGTTTCAAGCAGAGAAAAATCAAATGCATTATGGACCTAAGTGAAAAAGCATATAATCTATTTTGTAAAAGAGAAATTTATATTGTTAGAGCCTACTTTTTGAAGAAAGAAATCTTAAAAATGGAGATAGGAAAAATAAGTAAGAGCCATATTATTAAGGTTCTTATGCTTTGGAGATTAAAAAAAAAGCAGGACCTGCCTGGGCAAAGAAAAGAAAAATACATTTTTGATATGTTTGATTAGGAAGATGACATGAGGTTTGTACTTATGAAAGGTCTCTAGCTGCTATGTGGAGAGTAGATTGGAAGGAACACAGAGTCTAATTAGGAGGTTGTTACAGTCATTCAGGCAAGAGATAATGGGGCTGAACTAGAGCAGTGGCAGGGGTAGTGGAGAGAAATGGGTGGGTTTGACAGATGTTTAGGAGTCAGGCTCTGTAAGATGGATAATGGTTTTGATATGAAGGGTGAGTGAGGCAGAAGTGAAGGTGGTGCTTCCAGGTTTTTGTTTCTTATAGCAATACTACTTGCCTGCCACTAATTTATGTAATGAGTTAATCTGGACATTGACACGCAAAGTGATTTATTTGCCTGGGAGATTGTGGATGAACATACACTTATCCACCCTTGGCCCCCATCACTACTCTCATCTCTGATTCTCTACCTTATTTCTCTCATGAGACCTTACCTACATCTTAGGAAGACTCAAATTGAGGACAAAAGGGGCAAAGGGGAAATATATTAAAAGTTATTGTTTTTGTTGATGAGTGGGATCATCCCATACTCATCTTTATCTTTCTGACTTAGTTCACTTAACATAGACATGTAGCTTCCTGGGCCAGTAGGGGGTGGGAGTGGGTGGGAGGGATGGGTCACAGCCCTTTGGTGGTGGGAATGGTGTTTATGTACACTCCTAGCAAAATGTAGACATATAAATCAGTAGTTAATTAATATGAGAGGGGGAAATCAATTGTATGTCTCAAAGTTTCTCAAAAGACAAACTGAATCTTTTTAATATATAGGCTGTGTATTTGATATGCGGACTCTCTCAAAAGCCTAGACCAAGTAGATTAGAAGCATCCAATAGCACAGCTATATACAAGATACTGGGTACTGTACAGCAAACCATAACAAAGGGACTTTCCAAAGTTAACCCAATTAACAAATAAAGTGATGATAATATTAACTATCGATTGTCTTTTTGAACCCTAAGACAGCAGGAACCTCACATCTTTACTATAGAGCCCCTACTTCCCCCAGTCCTGGAACCCTTGGATAGGGCCCACTTTCCTGTATGCATCTCCCAATCCGAACCAAATAATATTGCATCCGCCGATCACAACCTAACCAAAGCAACGACTACCACCTCAATATGCTTCACCTCAGACTGTATCCAGAGACTTCACGTGTGGAATGACAACCCTTCAACTTCATTACTCGGGTGAGACCTTTCCTTTTATAGTACACTCTAATTTCATCTCAGGTAGTTCACTTTCTAATAAAGTCCCATAATCTAGATACACACCAGTTTCTGTGAGAGAGAGCTTATGTGTACACGTATCCATAAACTACTGCAAAATATATACCTGAAAGCAGAAGTACACTAGAGTTTGCAGTGAGTACCTCCCTAACACTTCCTCTCCACTATTCCAAGCTTGGGATCCATGATTGCTCAACAAATTGTTTGGCCTCATATGTTAACTCTCTTTTCAATCACCAGGTTCCAGATGCCACCTGGATGCTGGCTAGGCTTCCCTGGATTGAAGACCCCACCAATGTGTCCTGGAGCTCAGCTTCCCCAGAGACACACCTTACTAGGGAAAGAGAGAGGCAGACTGGGAGTATGGACCGACCAGTCAATGCCCATGTTCAGCGGGGAAGCAATTACAGAAGCCAGACCTTCTACCTTCTGCAACCCTCAACGACCCTGGGTCCATGCTCCCAGAGGGCTAGAGAATGGGAAAGCTACCATGGGAGGGGGGGGGATTATGGGGATTGGGTGGTGGGAATTGTGTGGAGTTGTACCCCTTCTACCTTATGTTTTTGTTCACTAATCCTTTCTTAAATAAAAAATTTAAAAAAAAAGTGATTGTTTTATTAAACTTTTGTTTTCAAAAGGTGCATTTTTTCTGCCTTTTGTCCGATGCATAGTACAAATTTATTTTTCTAAGTTTGTCTGCTGCTCACAGTGTCAAACTAGAGCTACTTGGAGAAATAAACAAATACTTTCTGCTTTGTAGCTGGCAGGGAGGACCTGACCTTCATTTCTCAGCACTGAGAAAACATTATCTCCTCCCTTTTCTAAGTGCACCCAGGATCCTTTTTAAAAAATTTTTAAATTAATTTAAAAAAGGAGACATTAACAAAACTATAGGATAAGAGGGGTACAACTCCACACAATTCCCACCATAGGATCTCCATATCCCATCCCCTCCCCTGATAGCTTTTCTTAATGGATTAGAGGAGGGAACCACAGAAGGCCAGAGCTGACTCTGGGTGGGGGAATTTCCCATTTTCTACTTAACTGAAAATCTGTCAGAGGTAAAACAAATATTATAGCAGAACTGTCATCCCCATGCTAATGGAGTTGTGTAGGTGAGAGGGGATCCAGGGAAGGCTGGAGAGAGGTGTCTGACAGATGGCTTAGCTTCTAGCAGACAGAGAGGACACCTGCACCCCTGTGCAGGAGCCAGGAAAATGATATAGATAATTAGGCAGTGCCTGGCTTAAGCTGTTGGCAGGGAGGGGCAGAGAAAGCTCTGGGAGTTATCTTTTTAAACAGCACTTCCAATCTGCTACATTTATTTTAGAAAAAGCCTGGATGACTTCTCAAATGCTCCCCCTTGCCACATTAAAAACCAGAAGCTGCAGTGAAAATGGCAATGCTGCTGGAGACATGGATTTTCTGTTTCTCAGAGACTAACATCCATTCCAAGAGAGCTTTCCCTAACAGTCTGGGGTAAGGTGTGACAGCAGTGTGACAGAGGCCCTTGTTTCTACCAGCCTTTCAAAACATTCCTGAGAAGTTTGATGCTGCTTGGCAGGAGCTTCTTGCCGGCTGTGGTGGTAAAATAACAAGACTCCTCATTTCTGAGCTGCTTTTTATCTTGGTGGTGCTTTTGAAAGTGTTGCATCATTAACAAGGCTGGAAATATGCTTCAAAAATCCTTTGCTCCAGCAGGCAATTCAAGGTCAGAGAATTTACTATAGATGGATAGAAGACTACATTTGTGGGCTCCATTTCCTGTGAGAAGGCAGAAACCATAGTCCTGTAGATGCCCTGGCCACACAATTGCTAATAGGTAGGGGAGACCCCTTCAGTAGCTCCTGGCATGTCATAGAAATGATGGGGGCTGGGGAGATAGCATAATGATTATGCAAAAAAGACTTTCAGGCCTAAAGCACTGAAGATCCCCAGTTCAACCCCCAGAACCACCATAAAACAGAGCTGACCAATGATCTGGTTAAAGAAGGAGAAGGAGAAGGAGAAGGAGAAGAAAAACGATGGTGTGCAAAGCATATGGCAGCAAATGGAACTAGAAGTGTCAATAGGGATGATTATTCTCGTCATTTGTTTTTTTTTTTTACCAGAGTGTAGATCAGTTTTGGTTTATGTTGGTACAGGGATTGAACATGGGACTTTGGAGCCTCAGGCATGAGAGTCTTTTTGTATAATTATCATGCTATCTACCCCCTTTCCTTCATTTAAAAAAAATCTTTATTGGGGGATTAATGGCCTATAGTCAACAGTAAAATACAATAGTTTGTACATGCACATTTCTACATAAAAATATAACCCCCACAAGGTCCTCTTCTGCCATCATGTTCCAGGATCTGAAACCTAACCCCCACCCCAGAGTCTTTTACTTTGGTGCAATACACCAACTCCACTCCAAGTTCTTCTTAGTGTTTTCCCTTCTGATCTTGTTTTTTTTTTTTATCCCCCCATCTTGTTTTTCAACTTCTGCCTATGAGTGAGATTATCCCATATTCATCCTTTTCTTTCTGATTTATCACACTTAACATGATTCCTTCTCTCCTTCATTTTTTTTTTTTTTTGAGGTGGAGTATAGACTAGGAAACTTGGTGTGGTTTAATCTATGCTACCCAATTTGGCTTTTTGTCTCACATCAGAAACAGCTCAGGCCTATGTAAGGAGAAACCCCTTTGTCCAGGCCCCCTCCTCAGAGAGATTTCCAAATTAGAAAATTTCTAAAACTGACTGTCTCACACTTTGATATGCATCCAAATCACCTGCAACTTCAGAATTGGTTTCAGAGTCTCTGAATCTCAGTCTTCAGGCAGGGAACAGGCCACCTGGAACAGGCAGGGAACAGGCCACATTTCACAAGCCCCTTGAGGGAAATGCACATAGACGTTTTTGAGCCATTGTATTTAAACAGCTGCCCCTAAGAATTGGGCATTAGTCAGGCAGATGAGAGGTTCTGGGGCCCCAGGGCGTGGGTGTATGGCACCACAGCTGCTTTTGAGGGCATCAACTGAACAGTGTGGGAGCTGAATCCAAACCAAAGAGCCCCACCAGGCTGGGTTCAATTGGCTTCTACTGAGCTGCAGAGGGAGCTGTCTGTGCAGCTAGAGTGCAATCTCAAATTCAGAAATGTCAAGTTGCTCAGGAAGCCTCTCTGGAGAGCTGCTGGCTCCCAAAGAATGAGACAATGATTGCATTGAAATTCTGGGGAAGTAGGAGGCTTGTAGAACACATTGAAAATTTTAATCACTTTCTCCGAATGGTTTTGATTGACATACCTTCTAGCTCTTTTTAGGTGACTCCTAAGCTTCCCTCATTTCAGCTGACAGGTAATTAGAACTCTGGCTGGGAAGGAGGCACAGGCTGCTCAGATCAGGTGATGAAGCATGAGTGAAGACACTTCACAGTCTGGAGAACCAGCTAATGGAAGGGATTGCTCCTAGGCTTTCCAACCACCCATAAGCATTCCAAGCAATCTCTCCCCTTGGCACATTCAGTTCTCCCACTACTCAGGTGCCCTTCTGTCTTCTTCACCTGGGAAATCCAGTTTCTCCTGGAGGTTGAGCTCAAATGAGACTCCCTACTTACTACCTCTCCTACCCCTGCAGAATTAAGTCCCCAGTGCTCACCTCTGTTAAGGACATTTGAAAAAGCTCCCTAATCTCTAACATGTGGCACCTCTTGATAACAATTACCTTCCCTTATTTCATCATTTCTTTAATTGTGTGTCTGTCTCCCCTTATGGATAAATAATGAGGCTACTCTTTTTAACAGAATTTTAAATTATATTTTAATTATTTTTATTTATTTATTGGACAAAGACAGCCAGAAATTGAAAAGGAAAGAAGTGATGGAGTGGGAGAGAGACAGACACCTGAAACACTGCTTCACCACTTGCAAAGCTTTCTTCCTGCAGGTGGGGACCAGGAGCTGAAACCTAGGCCCCTGAGCATTGTAACGTGCATTCAACCAGGTGCACCACCACTTGACCCCAATAACGAGGTTACTCTTCTTTTATTTTTAATTGTCACCTGGTTTGTTGCTGGGATTCAGTGCCTGCACTACGAACCCACCACTCCTGAGTCACAGAAACCATTTTTCCCTTTTATTTTTCTTCTCTCTGTTTTGTTCGATAGGCTAGAAAGAAATTGAGAGGAGACGGGGAGATAGAAAGGGAGAAAAGCACCTGAAGACCTGCTTAGCGACTTGTGAAGCTTCTCCTCTTCAGGTGGGGTGCAAGGGGCACAAACCTGGGCTCTTGCATATGGTAATATGTGCTCACCCTGGTGCACCATTGCCCAGCTCCCTCTTGGTATTATTCATAGCAATGCAAAACCTGGACTCATAAATGCTCAGTAAATGCTTGTTGAGTGGAAACAATTCTAAATTAAATAATATATGACACTATAAATCTAACTCAAAGCTTAGTAAAAGAGAAATCTATTAATGAGGCTATATAGAGACAAAATGAAGTCTCTAGGCCCAGGAGGTCAACTTTAGATTTTGCTGCCCTCAGAGTTTTGGCAAGTTACACATACCCAAACAATGCATAACTGCTCTTTAGAAAATGACTTTGAATTCATTTATGGCATTTCTCAGTTAATTAGAGGAGTTTGTTTTCTAAATTTTGTTTAAGATTTATTACATATGAGACAGAGTTTCACATGAAACAGAGAGAGGAAGAAAAACAAGTCAGAATTAACTCTAATTAATACAGGTGGTGGCAGTAATTCAACCTGGAGCCTCAGGCATGCAGTCCAGAGTTCTACCAGCGGAGCTATTTCCTTAACTGTAAGGAACTTGGTTTCTAATAGACTCAATTGATAAAGGAAAAGCATATTGACTTCAAAACGTGGTGTATTTGTTAATTTAGAGCTATCTGTGCTTGGGAAAATATAAAGTCTGAAGGTTATTTTAATGTCTTATTCTAGACAAAGCCCTATATTTGTGAGTGCACAGCCAGGACACCTATTTCGTGCTTTTCCTTCTAGTGAACTTGACCTGAAATTTGACCTGTTCTGGATATTTTCTTACTTTTTGCTCCAAAGTTCATAATTCAAAGAGTCATGAATGGATAGGCATCCCTGGGAGCCGAATCAGAGTGAAGGTAGAAAATTTTTAACAGAAGAAAACCATGGAATTATCTTTTATTATTGACTTAAAATGGTATATGTTGGTCAGAGAAGATGACCTGAAAGATGGGGGAAAGAAATAATTGCCATGTTTTCCAGTGCCCTTCTATTTTTTTTTTTATTTAAGAAAGGATTAATTAACAAAAGATAGGGTAGGAGAGGTACAACTCCACGTAATTCCCACCACCCAATCTCTATATCCCATCCCCTCCCCTGATAGCTATCCCATTCTCTATCTCTCTGGGAGCATGGACCCAGGGTCATTGTGGGTTGCAGAAGGTAGAAGGTTTGGCTTCTGTAATTGCTTCCCCGCTGAACATGGGCATTGACTGGTCAGTGTATACTCACAGTCTGCCTCTCTCTTTCCCTAGTAGGATAGGTCTCTGGGGAAGTGGAGCTCCAGGACACATTGGTGGGGTCTTCAGTCCAGGGAAGCCTGGCCAGCATCCTGATGATATCTGGAACCTGGTGACTGAAAAGAGAGTTAACATACAAAGCCAAACAAACTGTTGAGCAATCATGGACCCAAAGCTTGGAATAGTGGAGAGGAAGTGTTAGAGGGGTATTCACTGCAAACTCTAGTGTACTTCTGCTTTCAGGTATATATTTTGCAGTAGTTTATGGGTAAGTGTGAACATATGCTCTCTCTCACAGAACCTGGTCTATATCTAGGTTTTGGGACTTTGTTAGAAAGTGAACCACCTGGGATAGAATTAGAGTATACTATGAAAGGAAAGGTCTCACCCGAGTAATGAAGCTGAAGGGTTGTCATTGCACACGTGAAGTCTCTGGACACAGTCTGAAGTAAAGCATGTTGAGGTGGCAATCGTTGTGTTGGTTAGGTTGTGATCAGCAGATGCAATATTATTTGATATGGATTGGGAGAGGCATATGGGAAAGTGGGCCCTATCCAGTGGTTCCAGGACTGGGGAAAGTAGAGGCTCTATAGTGGAGATGTGAGGTTCCTGCTGTCTTACGGTTCAAAAAGACAATTGATAGTTAATGTTATCATGACATTATTTGGTAATTGGGTTAACATTGAAAAGTCCTTTTGTTAGGGTTTGCTGTACAGTACCCAGTATCTTGTATATAGCTGTGCTATTGGATGCTTCTAATCTACTTGGTCTAGGCTTTTGAGAGAGTCTGCATATCAATTACACAGCCTATATATTGAAAAGATTCAGTTTGTGTTTTGAAAACTTCGAGACATACAATTAATTTTCCCCCTCTCATATTAATTAACTAGTGATTTATATGACTACATTTTACTGGAAATGTACATAAACACCAATCCCACCACCAAAAGACTGTGACCCATCCTTCCCACCCACTCCGACCCCCCACTGGCCCAGGAAGCTGCATGTCTACCCCTCACCACAGGGCTTTTACTTTGGTGCCCTACTTACAATGTGATCAGGTCCTGCTTTTAGTTTACCTTTCAGATCTTCTTACTCAACTTCTGTTGAGTGGGATCACCCCATACTCATCTTTATCTTTCTGACTTAGTTCACTTAACATAATACCTTCTAGCTCTGTCCAAGATGGGTCAGAGAAAGTGGGTTCATTGTTCTTGATAGCTGCATAGTATTCCATTATGTATATATACAACAGCTTTCTCAGCCACTCATCTGTTGTTGGGCACCTGGGTTGCTTCCAGGTTTTAGCTATTGTGAATTGTGATGCTATGAACATAGGAGTACACACCTCTTTTTGGTTGGGTGTTATGGAGTCCTTGGGGTATATCCCCAGGAGAGGAATTACTGGATCATATGGAAGGTCCATGTCTAGCCTTCTGAGAGTTTTCCAGACTGCTCTCCACAGAGGCTGGACCAATTTACATTCCCACCAGCAATGTAAAAGGGTTCCTCTGTCTCCACAACCTCTCCAGCATTTGTTGCTGCTGTCCTTTTTGATGTATGCCATTCTTACAGGAGTGAGGTGGTATCTTAGTGTTGTCTTAATTTGCATTTCTCTGACAATCAGTGACCTAGAGCAGTTTTTCATATGTTTGATAGCCTTTTGGATCTCCTCTGAGGTGAATGTTTTGCTCATATCTTCTGCCCATTTTTGGATGGGGTCATTTGCTTTTTTGGTGCTAAGTTTGCTGAGCTCTTTATATATTTTGGTGATTAGTTTCTTGTCTGATGTATGGCATGTGAAGATCTTCTCCCATTCTGTGAGGGGTCTCTTTGTTTGTTTAATAGTTTCTTTGGATGTGCTGAAGCTTTTCAACTTGATGTAGTCCTATTGGTTTGTTTCTGCTTTAGTCTTCCTTGTAACTGGGTTTGATTCATCAAAGATGTCCTTGAGGTGTAGGTGGGAAACTGTTTTACCAATGTTTTCCTCTAAGTATTTGATTGTTTCTGGTCTCACATGTAGGTCTTTGATCCAATTGGAGTTGATTTTTGTTTCTGGTGAGATAAAGTGGTTCAATTTCATTCTTCTGTGTGTTACAACCCAGTTTTCCCAGCACCATTTATTGAAGAGACCCTCCTTCCTCCATTTAATCCCTTGGGCCCGCTTATCAAAGATTACATGTCCATAGGTGTGGGGATTTATTTCTGGGCTTTCAATTCTGTTTCACTGGTCTGTGTGCCTATTTTTGCTCCAGTACCATGCTGTGTTGATGATGATGGCTTTATAATATAGCTTAAGGTCTGGGAGTGTGATGCCTCCAATTCTGTTTCTTTTCCTTAAGATGGTCTTCGCAATTCTAGGTGTTTTCATGTTCCAGATAAATGATTGTAGTGCTTGTTCTATTCTCTTAAAGAAGCTTGGTGGAACTTTGATGGGTATTACATTAAATTTGTATATGGCTCTGGGGAGAATATTCATTTTGATGATATTTATTCTTCCAATCCATGAGCATGGGATATCTTTCCATTTCTTGGTATCAGTTTCTATTTCCCTGAATAGCGACTCATAGTTTTCAGTATACAATTCTTTCACTTCTTTGGTCAACTTTATTCCTAGGTATTTGATTGATTTTGCTGAAACACTAAAGGGGAGTGATTTCTGGATGTCTTCTTCTTCAGATTTAGTGTTTGCATAAAGAAATGCCACTGATTTTTGTACATTGATTTTGTAGCCTGATACCTTGCTCTATTGCCTAATAACTTCCAGTAGTTTTCTGCTGCATTCTTTAGGTTTTTCTATGTATACTATCATATCATCTGTAAATAGTGAGAGCTTGACTTCTTCCCTTCCAATCTGTATTCCTTTCATTTCTTTCTCTTGCCTGATTGCTATGGCAAGAACTTCCAATACTATGTTGAAGAGTAAAGGTGACAGTGGACAGCACTGTCTAGTACCCAATCTGAGGGGGAATGCTTTCAGCTTCTATCCATTGAGTATGATGTTGGCTGTAGGTTTGCTATAGATAGACTCCACTTTCTTGAGGAATTTCCCATCTATTCCCATTTTTTGTAGAGTTTTGAGCACGAATGGGTGTTGGATTTTGTCAAAGGCTTTCTCTGCATCTATTGAGATAATCATGTGGTTTTTGGCTTTGCTTTTATTGATGTGGTGAATGACATTGATTGACTTACAGATTCTGAACCAGCCTTGCATTCCTGGGATGAATCCCACTTGGTCATAATGAACAATCTTTTTGATATGTTGCTGTATCCGGTTGGCCAAGATCTTGTTTAATATTTTGGCATCTATGTTCATCAGAGATATAGGTCTGTAGTTTTCCTTTTTTGTTGTGTCCCTATCAGCTTTTGGTATCAGGGTGATGCTGGCTTCATAGAAGGTGGAAGGGAGTATCCCTGTTTCTTCAGTCTTATGGAAAAGCTTAAGAAATATGGGTACTAACTGTTTCCTGAAAGATTTGTAGAATAATTTGTGAAGCCATCTGGTCCAGGACTTTTGTTGTTGGGGAGGTTCTTAATAACGGTTTCAATTTCTTTGTCTGTGATTGGTACATTTAGATTTTGTAGTTCTTCTTGGTTCAGTTTTGGAAGGGCATATGTCTAGGAATTGTTCCATTTCTTCCCAATTCTCTAGCTTGGTTGCGTATAGTTCTTTATAGAAGATTCACAGGATTCTCTGGACTTCTGTGGTGTCAGTTGTGATATCTCCTCCATCGTTTACAATTCTATTAATTTGAGTCTTCTCTCGTTTTTGTTTGGTGAGTCTGGCTAGGGATTTGTCAGTTTTGTTTAATCTTTCAAAGAACCCACATTTGGCTTCATTGATCTTTTGTATGGTTCTTTTATTTTCGATGTTGTTTATTTCTGCTCTGACTTTAGTGATTTCTGTCCTTCTGGTTGCATTAGGGTTCCTTTGTTCCTCTTTCTCTAAGTCTTTGAGGTGTGCAGTAAGGTCATTCATTTGAGCTTCTTCTTGGTGTTTAATATGTGACTGTATGGCTATAAGTTTCCCTCTCAGTACTGCTTTAGCTGTGTCCCAAATATTTTGATAGGTTGTGTCTTCATTTTCCTTTGTTTCCAGGAACATTTGAATTTCCTGCTTGAGTGAATCTCTGACCCAGTGGTTCTTAATGAGTGTGTTGTTTAGTTTCCAAATTATGTGACTTTTAATAATTTTCTGTTTGTTATTTAATATTAGTTTTACTCCACTGTGGTCTGAGAAGATACTTGGGATGATTTCAATGTTCTTGAATTTATTGATGCTGTCTTTGTGGCCTAACATGTGGTCTATCCTTAAGTATGTGTTATGTGGATTTGAAAAGAAGGTGTATTCCAGTTTTTTGGGGTGAAGGACTCTGAAAATGTCCAAGAGGTCTAGTCTGTCAATCTCTTCATTCAATTCTCTTGTGTCTTTGTTGGTTCTCTGCTTTGTTGATCTGTCTAAGTGTGAGAGTGGGGTATTAAAGTCTCCCACTATTATTTTATTACTATTGATGTATTTTTGAAATTCTTTCAGTAAGTGCTTGACGTATTTAGATGGTCCCTCATTGGGTGCATAGATGTTAATAATTGTTAAGTCTTCTTGACTGATTGATCCTCTAATCATTATGTAATGTCCTTGCCTATCTTTTATTACTTTATTTAATTTAAAATCTATCGTGTCTGAGATGAGAATGGCTGTTCCTGCCCTTTTTTGTCGTCTGTTAGCCTGTATGATAGTTTTCCATCCTTTCACTTTAATTCTGTGTTTATCTTGTTGTGAAAGATGGGATTCTTGCAAGCGGCATATGGTTGGATTATGTTTTCTGATCCATCCCCCAACTTTGTGCCTTTTGATGGGTGAGTTTAAGCCATTGACATTTATTGATATTATGAATTTAATGTATTATAGTGCCATTGTTCAAAAAAATTTTTGTTTGTTAGCTCTGATATATTGCCAGTATTATAGTGATGTTCTTGTTCATAAGAGGTCTTTTAGTACTTCTTTCAGGGCCAGTTTGGTGATGGTTGCCTCCTTTAACTGTTGTTTGTCTAAGAAGGTTTTGATCCCTCCATCTAGTTTGAATGAAAGTCTAACAGGATATATTATCCTTGGTTGAAACCCTTTTTCATTCAGGGCTTCATAGATATCTTGCCATTCTCTTCTGACTTTTAGAGTTTGAGTGGAGAAGTCTGCAGATAATCTTATGGGTTTTCCCTTGTATGTGATTTTTTGTTTCTCTCTTGCAGCCTTTAGGATCCTTTCTTTATCCTTACTTCTTCTCATTGTGACTATGATGTGTCTTGATGTCTTCAGGTCTGGGTTGATTCTGTTTGGAACTCTCTGGGCCTCTTGAATCTTGATGTCCTTTCTGTTATTCAGGTCTGGGAAGTTTTCTTCTATTATTTCCTCTAGAATGTTTGCTTCTCCTTCCTCTCTTTCTTCCTCTGGCAGGCCAATTATACGAATGTTACTTCTTTTGAGATCATCCCATATGTCTCTGTTGTTGTTTTCAGTGTCTCTCAATCTCTTTTCAAGCTCTTTCACCTCTTTCTTCGTTTTCTCTAACTCATCCTCTGTCTGACTAATTCTGTTTTCTGCTTCTGTTAGTCTGCTTTCCCTTGCCTCAGCTTTTTTCTTCATTACAGCTATTTCAGCTTTCAGTTCTCTAATTGCCTCAAAATAATCAGTATTTTCCTTGGGGGTCTCAACTGTTATTTCCCTAATACTGCCATTCCTTTCCTCCAATGTTGTTTTCATTTCAGTGATTAATAAGTTTATTATTGCTTGCATACTTTTCTTATCTATGGTTACTTCTGGCTGACTTGTAGTTTCTTCTGGGCTCTTGTCTTCATTCATTGGAGTAGCAGTTTTATTTGTTTTTGATCTACCCATTTTTTTATTTATGTGTTTCTTTTTTATGCTCTGTTGTTCCTCAGTTGTGTCTTGAGTACAAGCAACATTGTACTAAATACCTTTACGACAATTGCACTCACCAACCTCAGGGATTACAGTAGCAACTGAAGCAAGTATTGTGCAGTTTAATCACTACCAGTTAGCCAAACAATTTCTCCAGTCCGTGAAATAATAGTAACCAAATCCCAGTGAGGAAGAAAGAGAAAAGAAAGAAGGGATAGCAAGAATAGACAGTTACATGAATCTACTTTCCACTGTATATTCTAGGGGTAACAAGAGGGGAAAGGGAACTAGAGCAGAGATACACACATAGAGAGTCCACTCTGAGTCAGATGTCTTCCCCAAAGTAATTCACAAATTCAGAAAGGCAAAGAAGAAGGAAGAAGTGTATGACAAGACAAAAAAAAGAAAAAAGAAAAAAAGAAGAAAGAGACAAGAAAGAGAAAAGAGAAAAGATAAGAAAAAGAGCTGTAATTAAAGAGTAGTGAAAGGAAAGCTTTTTTATTACTTTATTTTTAATTTAGTTTAATTTAATTTTTTTAATTAGCTAGGAGGAGGAGGGAAGGGAGAGTCTGTGGAGGAGGTAGGAGTAACGAGACAAGTCCCTCCCACAATAGATAAGATGCCCACTACCCTAGCAATGAAAGATACCCTAAGAGGTAATTCTGATCAACCTAAATGGGGGGGAAGATATATGCCTTTATATAATATTAATAATAAAATAGAGTGGGGTAAAAATAAAAAACCCTGTCCCAGATTACCTGAAACCTCGTGATCAGAGGCATCTGATTGTTAAGAAAGAGAAAAAAACAACAAAAACCTCAGGACTAGACAAGAATAGCTGAAATAGACAGTTATGCAAATCTACTATCCACTGTATATTCTAGGGGTAGCTAAAGGAGGAAGGGAAGTTGAGCAGAGATATTCGCAGTGAGAGTCCAACTCTGAGTCAGAATTCTTCCCCAAAATAATTCCCAAATGTGTATCAGTGAATTTTAAAAAAGCACACTGTTTGGTGGTGTGGGGGATGGGGCCTGTGGTTTTGGAAGCTGTAGGATTAAGGAAGAAAGGATGACAAGAATGAGAAAAAGAAAAATAAAGAAAGAGAGATTAAAAAAAGATAAGAAAAAGAACAGTCATAAAAGAGAAGTGAATGGGAGTCAGGCTGTAACACAGCGGGTTAAGCACAGGTGGCGCAAAGCACAAGGACCAGCATAAGGATCCCGTTCGAACCCTGGCTCCCCACCTGCAGGGGAGTCCCTTCACAGGCGGTGAAGCAGGTCTGCAGGTGTCTATCTTTCTCTCCTCCTCTCTGTCTTCCCCTTCTCTCTCCATTTCTCTCTGTCCTATCCAACAACAACAACAACAACAATAACTACAACAATAAAACAACAAGGGCAACAAATGGGAATAAATAAATAAAATAAATATTTTTTAAAAAGCTTTTTTTAAAAAAAAAGAGCAGTGAAAGGAAAGAGTTTTATTTATTTGTTTATTTTTAATTATTTAATTAGCTATGTGGGGTGAGGTGGGGGGGTTGGCTACTTAGAAATTAAAAAGGCCAGAGGTTTCAGAAGGGTATAGACTTAGAATGAATGATACTCCCTGGTGGGACAAGAATCTTGGTAAAGAAAGAAAGAAGCTCAGCAGGGGAGCCTGCTAGGAGCTGGTCCCCAGGGACTGGTTATGGGGGGGGGGGGAGAGAGGAGGTGTGCTTAACAATTTAAAAGAAAGAAAACATTTTTTCCATTTTTTTCTACTCTAATTTTAACCCAAATTAAGTTATAGTCACCTCCTTGGTGTCACTGCTAGGACCCCTTATTGACTGGCCTACTAAAGGCAGAAAACCCTACCCTTTCCAGAAGATGTGGTCAGAGCTCAAGCCACTAGCAGCTTCTCAGTCCGCCATCTTCCAGGAACCCCTCCAGTGCCCTTCTAGAATGCTGTATTTATCAAAAAATCTGAGGACTATGTGGAAGGAGCTGTTTTTTTTTCAACTAAATTTTCTTTAATTAATGTATTTATTTTAATTTTTTTATTTATTTAAAAAAAGAGACATTAACAAAACTGTAGGATAAGAGGGTTACAACTCCACACAGTTCCCACCACTAGATCTCCAGATCCCATCCCTTCCCCTGATAGCTTTCCTATTCTTTTACCCTCTGGGAGTATGGACCCAAGGTCATTGTGGGATGCAGAAGGTGGAAGTTCTGGCTTCTATAATTGCTTCCCCACCGAACATGGGCATTGACTGGTTGATCCATACACCCAGCCTACCTCTCTCTTTCCCTAGTAGGGTGGGGCTCTGGAGAAGCAGAGCTCCAGGACACATTGGTGGGGACATCTTTCCAGGGAAGTCTGATCGGTATCATGCTAGCATCTGGAAACTGGTGGCTGAAAAGAGAATTAACATACAAAGTCAAAAATTGTTGAGCAATCATGGACTTAAAGGCTAGAATAGTGCAGATGAAGTGTTGGGGGGTACTCACTGCAGACTATTGTGTACTTTTGTTTTAAGGTATATATTTTGCCCTAGTTTATGGATACGATACGTGTGAACATATGCTCTATCTTGTGGGACCTGGTATATATTTAGATTTTGGTACATTGTTAGGAAGTGAACTGCCTGGAATGGAATTAGAGAATACTATGAAAGGAAAGGTATCACCGGAGTGATGAAGCTGAAGGGTTGTCATTCCACAGCTGAAGTCTCTGGACACAGTCTGAAGTGAAGCATGCTGAGGTGGCACTTGTTGCCTTGATTATTTGGGGATTGGCAGATGCAGTATCACTTGGTATGAATTGAGAGAGGCATGCAGGAAAGTGAGCCCCACCCTCAGATCCCAGGACTGGGGGAAATATAGGCTTTATAGTGGAAATGTGAGGTTCCTGCTGTCTTAGGGTTCAAGAAGACAATAGATAGTTGTTGTCATAATCACATTATTTGGTAATTGGGTAAACTTTGAAATATCCCTGTGTTAGGATTTCCTGTGTAATACCCAACATCACCATAATTTATGTTCTTTGACATTATTTGTATATAGCTGTGCCAACAGTTGCTTCTGTTCTCCCTGGCCTAGGCTTTTGAGAGAGTCAACATATCAAAGACCCAGCCTATGTATTAAAAAGACTCAGTCTGTGCTTTAAAAAGTTTGAGACATACAATCAATTTTTCCACTCTCATATAAATTAAATAGTTATTTATATGACTACATATTAATAGGAGTGTACATAAACACCACTCCTACCACCAAAGACTATGTCCCATCCCACCCACCCAACCCCAACCCCTGCCGCCCCAGGAAGCCGAATATCCACCCTCACCCTCAACCCAGGGCTTTTACTTTGGTGCCTTACTCCAGATTTAGTCAAATCCTGCTTTTAGTTTCCCTTTCTGTTTTTCTTTCTCAACTTCTGTTTATGAGTGGGATCATCATCCCATACTCATCTTTATCTTTCTGACTTACCTTACTAGTAACATAATTCCTTCTAGCTCCATCCAAGATGAGTCAGAGAAGGTGGTTTCATTGTTCTTAATAGCTGCATAGTATTCCATTGTATATATACACTACATCTTTCTCAACCACTCATCTGCTGTTGGGGACCTGGGTTGCTTAGCTACTAGGAACTGTGCTGCTATGAACACAGGTGCACAAATATCTTTTTGGTTGGGTGTTATGGAGTCCTTGGGGTTTATCCCCAGGAGAGGAATTACTGGGTCATATGGAAAATCCATGTCTAGCCTTATGAGAGTTCTCCAGATTGCTCTCCACAGAGATTGGACCAATTTACATTCCCATGAGCAGTACAGTGCAGAAGGGTTCCTAAGGGTGCTAAGTTTGCTGAGCTCTTTGGTGATTATTCTCTTGTCTGATGTATGGCATGTGAAGATTTTTCTCCCTTTCTGTGAGGGGTCTCCTTGTTTGTGTGATAATTTCTTTGGCTATGCAGAAGCTTTTCAATTTGATGTAGTCCCGTTGGTTTGTTTCTGCTTTAGTCTTCCATGCAATTGGGTTTGTATCATCAAAGATGCCCATGAAGTTTAGATGGGAAAGTCTTCCACCAATGTTTTCCTCTAAGTATTTGATAGTTTCTGGTCTAACATCCATGTCCTTGATCTATTTGGAGTTGATTTTTGTTTCTGGTGAGATAAGGTAGTTCAGTTTCATTCTTCTGCATGTTTCAACCCAGTTTTCCCAAAGGAGCTGTTCTAATTATAATGCACACATGAACCACTTAAAATTCTGGTCATGTTTAGGTCAGATCATACAACCCTGTTTGTAAATAGTAAAATTGTATGATATATTAGTTTCAAATTCAGGTTTGCCTCTTCATGTCTCAGTTTTTCCATCTGTAGTGTGGGACAGAGAAAATAGTGACTATAATTACTCATTCTGCCTCTTCTTCTCTGCTACAGCTTTGGAAGAAGACAGCTGTCACTGGGGGTGGGTATGTATATCTCTTAGGAAAACAAAGCCATTTGTTACATGAAGCAAGAAGTATGAAGGGCTTGAAATGCTTGAGGAAAAAGAGGATCAGAGCTGCCTTTTCTCCTGCTCATCTTTTTCTCACTCCACCCTCTGCACTAACTACTCCATCCTGCAAATAAGAGAAGAGAACTGTATCCACTGCATTGATGGCATTTTTCAGTGACCCTTCCACTTAAACCAGAATACTCAGATGAACTCACTTACATCACCTGTGAATTTCTCAAAATACAGAATCTCATACCCCACCCAAGATCTACTGAGTCGAAATTGGAATTTTAATAAGATCCATAGGTGACTCATATGCATTGCTATTTGAGAAGCACGGGCATAGAGTAATCTCCAAAAAACATTTGTGACAGTGAAATGAGAGGCAAGGAACAATAGATACAGAGGACATTAAGGAGCTATTTTGCTTGTCAAAATATAGTGAATTGGAAACAATTTCCTCATGAAAATAGCTAGAAAACCAATATGGTGAGGTGGTGGGAGAACAGGAAGAAAGGCTTTTATTTAGCTGCAGAATTACTCAGAGCACCAACAGAGGAGAGGAAAACACTATGTGTGAGCTCATGCTAATGCAGTGCCCCCTCCCAACATCATGAGTGAGGAACATGAACAGATCTCTGGGGAGAGCTGACACTTCTCATAGTCCCACCCTGTCAACTCTCCTATAGTGTCCATCCCTAGACCTGCCATAGCAAACATTCAGGACCTTGACCATCAGGGGATGGAACAGAAGTCAATACATTCTAGCTCTATTTTTACAATGAATTCTCCTCTTTTAATTTAGCTGAAATCTTAGATGGAGACTTGGGTGGGGAAGTCTCTGTGAGACACAAAACCAAACACACACAGGCGTGTGTGTGTGTGTGTGTGTGTGTATGTTTTTATTCCACATGAATAAGTCTTTATTTTAGTTAATGTACTATTTACATATATAAAATTCACAGGTCTTAAGAGTTCAGTTTGATGATGTTTGACAATGCATTGTACACATACACCTAAGTACGTACCAAACAAGATACATGTTTCCATCAACCCAGACTTAACCATGAATCCTTTTCCTGTTTATCTCTGGTTCTTCCCATCTACCCAGAGCCAAACAGTTTCTCATTTTGACTACTTAAAATAATTTTTTATATTTTTAAGAAAGGGGGAGGCCAACACATTGCTCATCTCTGCTATATAAGTACTGAGAATTCAGCTTAGAATCTCGGGAGCCTCAAGCATGCAAATATGGTTTGCTGCTGCTATACTTCTTCTGGGCCCAGCATCTGATTTTCATTCTCTAGATGAGTTATGATAGTTCTTGAACTTTATCAATATATTCACACAAGTTAATAATGAAGTATGTGCTCTTTTGCATCTGACATATTTTGCTCAACATTTTTAATAGTTCCTTCCTAGTAAATAGTTTAATGGATGAAGATAATGTGGCTTATTTATCCATGTTCCGTGAGTACACATTAGGACTGCTAACAGTTTCTGAGTCTTATGAGCAAGATTGCTATGAACCTCTTTTTAAAGTATTTAATTACTTTAATGAGAGATACAGGGAGAAAGACCAGAGCATTATTTAGCTCTGGCTTACAGTGGTGCTGGAGATTGAAATTGGGAACTCAGGGCCTGAGCATAATTTTTTTTGCATAATCATTATGCTGTCTTTCCAACACCTGGACATCCTTATACGAGTTGTTTGTGGACTTTTTTGGAGGTGGGGCTTTCTTTTTAAGACTAAATGCTCAGCAGTACAATTTTCTGTGTCATAGGTAGAAGCAGGTTTAAATTTATTTATTTATTATTTATTTTTTACTGATTTAATAATGATTGACAGTCTGTAGGATAAGAGGGGTACAACTCCACACCATTTCCACTGCCAGAACTCCGTATCCCATCCTCTCCCCTCTATTGTAAGCTTTCCTATACTTTATCCCTCTGGGATTCTGGACCCAGGATCATTATGGAGTGCAGTAAGTTGAAGATCTGGCATCTGTAATTGCTTCTCTGCTGCACATGGGCATTGACAGGCCAATCCATACCCCCAGCTTGTTTCTAACTTTCTCTAATGGGGTAAGGCTCTGGAGAGGTGGGTCTTCAAGACACATTGGTGAGGTCATCTGCCTGAGGAAGTCAGGTAGGCGTCATAGTAGAATCTACAACTTCATAACTGAAAAGCATTAAATTATTAAACAAATTGTTTAATAGTCAGGGACCTAAAGGTAAGAATAGAGCAGATGAGATTTGGAGTCTACATTTTGGAAAAAGCTAGGAAGCCAATTTTAGGTATATTACAAGAGGATCATGACTTTACTAATTTTACCTGAGCCTAATAACTAGCATGTAGGTAGACTAAAGGTGTTGTCTTGGGAGAGGGTGTAAGAGTTGGAAATAGAAGTAGAAAGCTGGATCAGGGAAGAGAGTAAGTAGCTCCGAAATCTGGGAAAAGTATATGAATACTACTAACTATAGACCCAGTAAATCTGACCTAGGGCTCATATTTATCCATACTTAGTGCGGGAGCCTGTGCAACCTGTGCATCCCCACTGGCCTGAACTTGAATTCCGTGGTCATAGCTAGGAACATTCTAGATGGCATTCATTTAAGGGCCAGTCTTTCTTGGTGGCAGAGTTATGGAGCTGAATGCCAACATTCCACTCTTGGAATTTCTATCTGAAGTTAAATGTGTTGAGGTGGTACTGGTTACATCTATTTGGCTGAGATCAGCAGATCTCAATATTAAATGGTATAGATCAAGAGAAGCATGAGAAAAATGAGCCATACCCCAGAAGTTCCAGGACTGGGAGATGTATGGGCTTTATAGAAAGTGGGGAAAGTTCCTGCTGTCTTAGAGTTTAAGAAATCAACATATAGTTATTATTATAACCAATTTATTTGGAAATTTCATTTACTTTGAAAGTCCCATGGTTAGGATTTAGTGTACCATATAAGACCTTATCATAATTTAATGCTATTTGTCACAACCAATTGTTTCTGTTCTTACTGGTTCAAGATTATAGATGATTTAATATTTCAAAAAATTCATTATTAGAACTGTATTCATAATTTAAGCACACTGTTAAAATTCTACCAGGTGGGGGCACAGCCAAGATGGTGACTTAGAAACAACAGCTGGTGTGAGCTCCAAACAGAAGCAGCTTACAATCTGGAATTCCCTGGAAAGGGTAGGATACTGGGCCATCTGTAGAAGGGTGAACAAGGGGTGGTCAGGGTGACACCAAAAAAATAGTCTTATAATCCACAGAGACCAAAAGGACTAAGAAAGGAAAGTCTTTTTGGCTTGATTATTTCTGAACTCACTGCTCGCTCCCTCCCACACCAGAAACAGCCCCCAGGGGCTGGGCAGCTGCTCCTAGCAGGCTTCCTGCTGAGTGATTTTCTTTACCCAGCTTCCTGGCTCACCAGAGGTGTCATTCCAAGCCTTTTTCTTTTTGTTTTCCTTCTTCCCTTTTTTCTAGGTGGTTAAAGCTCTATTTGAGTGACAAGATACCTGAGCATTCAGAGCCTCAGCCCTCTCCAGGAAAGTCTACCTGCAGTGTTTTCTGTTTTGTTTTGTTTTGTTTTGTTTTATTATATTTCTTATAATAGGCTGTCTTTGCTCAGGCTACCTGCAGCCAATCCATAAAAGTCCAAGCAGAAGACTGACTATTAGGTTTCTTTACTCTATTTTATTACCTCTAGGTAATTAGAAAACTGAAAGCTGAAATAGCTGAACTAAAAGGCCAGTTAGCAGAACAAGCTAATACTATAACTGAACTGAAGAAGGAAGCTGAGGGAAGGGAAACACACTAACCAAAGCAGAAAACAGAATTATCCAGACAGAAGATAGAGGATGAGCTAGAGAAAACTAAGAAAGAGGTAAAAGAGCTAAAAAACAGACTGGGAGACACTGAAAACAACAACAGAGATGTATGGGATAATCTCAAAAGAAGTAACATTCGTATAATTGGCCTGCCAGAGGAAGAAAGAGAAGAAGGGGAAGTAAACATTCTAGAGGAAATGATAGAAGAAAATTTCCCAGAAAGGACATTAAGATCCAAGAGGCCTAGAGAGTCCCAAACAGAATCAACCCAGACTTGAAGACACCAAGACACATCATAGTTATAATGAACAGAAGTAAGGATAAAGAAGGATCCTAAAGTCTGCAAGAGAAAAAAAAAAGTAATATACTGGGGAAAACCCATAAGACTATCAGCAAACTTGTCCACTCACACTCTAAATGCCAGAAGAGAATGGCAATATATCTATTGAGCCCTGAATAAAAAAGGGTTTCAACCAAGGATAATATGTCCTGCTAGACTTTCATTCAAACTAGATGGAGGGATCAAAAGCTTCTTAGACAACAGTTAAAGGAGACAACAGTTAAACCATCAACAAACCTTCCCTGAAAGAGGTTCTAAAAGACCTCTTATAAACAAGAACATCAATATAATACTTGCAACATATCAGAGAAAATAAAAAATTGTTGAGTAGTGGCACTACAATACATTAAATTCATAATATCAATAAATGTCAGTGGCTTAAACCAACCCATTAAAAGGCACAGAGTGGGAGGATGGATCAGAAAACATAACCCAACTATATGCTGCTTACAAGAATCCCATCTGACACAACAAGGTAAATACAGATTTAAAGTGAAAGGATGGAATACTATCATACAGGCTAATGCACCACAAAAAAGGTAGGAACAACCATTCTCAACTCTGACACAATAGATTTTAAATTAAATAAAGTAATAAAAGATAGGCAAGAGCACTACATAATGATTAGAGGATCAATCAGCCAAGAATACTTAACAATTATTAACGTCTGTGCACCCAATGAAGGACCATATAAATACATCAAACATCTACTGAAAGAACTACAAAAATACATCAATAGTAATATAGTAATAGTGGGAGAATTCAACAACCCACTCTCACACTTAGACAGATCAACGAAGCAGAGAATCAACAAAGAAACAAGAGAATTAAATGAAAAGATGGTCAGACTAGACCTCCTGGACATTTTCAGAGTTCTTAACCCCCAAACACGGGAATATACATTCTTTTCAAATCCACACAACACATACTCAAGGATAGACCACATGTTATGCCACAAAGACAGCATCAACAAATTCAAGAGCATTGAAATCATCCCAAGTATCTTCTCAGACCACAGTGGAGTAAAGCTAACATTTAACTACAAACAGAAAATTATTAAAAGACACAGAATTTGGAAACTCAACAACACACTGCTTAAGAACCACTGGGTCAGAGAGTCACTCAAGCAAGAAATTCAGATGCTCCTGGAAACAAATGAAAATGGAGACAAAAGCTATCAAAATAATTGGGACACAGCTAAAGCAGTATTGAGAGGGAAACTCACAGCCATACAATCACATATTAGAGAACAAGAAAAAGCTCAAATAAACGACCTTACTGTACACCTCAAGGACTTAGAGGAAGAGGAACAAAGGAACCCTACAGCAACCAGAAGTAAGGAAATCACTAAAATTAGAGCAGAAAGAAACAACATAGAAAAAAAGAGAACCATACAAAAGATCAATGAAGCCAAATATTGGTTCTTTGAAAGAATAAACAAGGTTGAAAACCCCCTCACCAGACTCATTAAACAAAAAAGGGAGAAGACTCTAATTAATAAAATTGTAAACGATAGAGGAGATATCACATATGACACCACAGAAATCCAGAAAATCATGCGAAACTTCTATGAAGATAGGGACACAACAAAAAAGAAAACTACAGACCAATATCTCTGATGAACATAGATGCCAAAATATTAAACAAGATCTTGGCCAACTGGATACAGCAGCATATCAAAAGATTGTACATCACGACCAAGTGGTATTTATCCCAGGAATGCAAGGCTGGTTCAACATCCATAAGTCAATCAATGTCATTCACCACATCAATAAAAGCAAAGCCAAAAACCACATGATTATCTCAATAGATGCAGAGAAAGCCTTTAACAAAATCCAACACCCATTCATGCTCAAAACTCTACAAGAAATGGGAATAGACGAGAAATTCCTCAAGATAGTGGAATCCATATATAGCAAACATATAGCAAACATCATACTCAATGGACAGAAGCTGAAAACATTCCCCTCAGATCAGGGACTAGACAGGGCTGTCCATTATCATCATTACTCTTCAACATAGTATTGGAAGTTCTTGCCATAGCAATCAGGCAAGAGAAAGAAATGAAAGGAATACAGATTGGAAGGGAAGAAGTCAAGCTCTCACTATTTACAGATGATATGATAGTATACATAGAAAAACCTAAAGAATCCAGCAGAAAACTACTGGAAATTATGAGGCAATATAGCAATGTGTCAGAATACAAAATTAATGTACAAAAATCAGTGGCAATTCTTTATGAAAACACTAAATCTGAAGAAGAAAACATCCAGAAATCATTCCTATTCACTGTTTCAGCAAAATCAATCAAATATCTAGGAATAAAGCTGACCAAAGAAGTGAAAGACTTGTTTACTGAAAACTATGAGTCTCTATTCAAGGAAATAGAAAATGATACCAAGAAATGGAAAGACATCCCATGCTCATAGATTGGAAGAATAAATATCATCAAAATAAATATTCTCCCCAGAGCCATATACAAATTCAATGTGATGCCCATCAAAGTTCCACCAAGCTTCTTTAAGAGAATAGAACAAAAACTAAAATCATTTATCTGGAGCCAGAAAACACCTAGAATTATCAAAACCATCTTGAGGAAAAGAAAGAGAAATGGAGGCATCACACTCCCAGATCTCATACTATATTATAAGAGCATCATCATCAAAACAGCCTGGTACTGGAACAAAGATAGGCATACAGAGCAGTGGAACAGAATTGAAAGCCCAGAACTAACCCCCACATCTATGGACATCTAATCTTTGCAAAGGGGGCCCAAAGTATTAAATGGAGGAAGGAGGCTTTCTTCAATAAATGGTGTTGGGAAAACTGGATTGAAACATGCAGAAGAATGAAACTAAACCACCTTATCTCACCCGAAACAAAAATCAACTCCAAATGGATCAAGTACCTGGATGTTAGACCAGAAACAATCAAATACTTAGAGGAAAACATTGGTGGAACACTTTCCCCCCTAAACCTCAAGGATATCTTTGATGAGTCAAACCCAGTTACAAGGAAGGCTAAAGCAGAAACAAACCAATGGGACTACATCAGATTGAAAAGATTCTGCACAGCCAAAGAAACTACCACATAAACAAAGAGACCCCTCACAGAATGGGAGATCTTCACATGCCATACATCTGGCAAGAGTCTAATAACAAAATATACAAAGAGCTCAGCAAACTTAGCAACAAAAAAGCAAATGACTCCATCCAAAAATGGGCAGAGGATATTAACAAAACACTCAATTCAGAGGAGATCCAAAAGGCTAAGAGACATATGAAAAACTGATCCAAGTCGCTGATTGTCAGAGAAATGCAAATAAAGACAACATTGAGATGCTACCTCACCACTGTGAGAATGGCATACATCAAAAAGGACAGCAGCAACAAATGCTGGAGAGGCTGTGGGGGCAGAAGAACCCTTCTGCACTGCTGGTGGGAGTGTAAATTGATCCAGCCTCTGTGGAGAGCAGTCTGGAGAACTCTCACAAGGCTAGACATGGACAGTCCATATAACACAGTAAATCCTCTCCTAGGGATATACCCCAAGGACTCCATAACACCCAACCAAAAAGATACATGTACACCTATGTTCATAGCAGCACAATTCATAATACCTAAAACCTGAAAGCAACCCAGGTCCCCAGCAACAGATGAGTGGCTGAGAAAGCTGTGGTGTATATATACAATGGAATACTATGCAGCTATTAAGAACAAGGAACCCACTTCTCTGACCCATTTTGGATGGAGCTAGAAGGAATTATGTTATTAGTAAGATAAGTCAGAAAGATAAAGATGAGTATGGGATGACGATCCCACTCATAAACAGAAGTTGAGAAAGAAGAACAGAAAGGGAAACTAAAAGCAAGATTTGACTAAATCTGGAGTAGGGCACCAAAGTTAACACCCTGTGGTGAGGATGAAGATATATATTTGGCTTCCTGGGAGGGTGGCGGTAGGGATGGGTATGGGTGTGTGGGTGGGATGGACACAGTCTTTTGGTAGTGGGAATGGTGTTTATGTACACTCCTATTAATTTGTAGTCATATAAAGCACTATTGAATTAATATGAGAGGGGAGAAATTGTATTTCTCAAACTTTTCAAAGCACACATTGAGCCTTTTTAATACACAGGCTGGGTCTTTGATAAGTTGACTCTCTCAAAAGCTTAGAGGGAGAACAGAAGCAACTTAGGTACAGCTATATACAAATAATGTCAAAGGACATAAATTATGGTGATGATGGGTATTATATAGCAAATCCTGACAAAGGCATTTTCCAAAGTTAACCCAATTACCTAATAATGTGATTATGACAATAACTATCTATTGTCTTCTTGAACCCTAAGACAGCAGGAACCTCATATTTCCACTACAAAAGTACACAATAGTCTGCAGTGAATCAGTATCAAGTTCATAATGAAATAGTGTCTGATTAGACTTAGATACCCTCCTCACCTACTTCCTATCACTCTTCCCTCAGTCACTCAAAAGTAACCTTATCAAAGCAAGGACTGCGAAAACTGAATAAGGGCAAGAGACTGGCATACTTTAATGATTACTCTTTAGTCACTATTAGGCCACCCCATCAACTGAGGCCCTAGTTAGGGAGTACTGAGATTTCCAGACAGACATGATGGGCCTAGAACTAGAATGTATCCCTCTCTCCATTGTTACTGGTCACCTTTATCAGGAACAGCACAACAGACCCTTTTGTGGGCCCCTATAGGACTTTGAATTCAACTTGGATCAACAACAGTAGAGAATGTTCCATCCTCCAAAGGGATGGAACACCCACCTGAGGAAGATGGGTCCTGATATTGGGGCAGCTTGGCATGTACTTTCTCATGACTACAGAATGTGAGCTCAGATCTACAGGGACGCAGAGGCCGTATAGGCTCCTAAGCTGAATATGGGCCCCAGATTAGATTAAATTGATGGCGTTTACAGCCAACAATATTTATACACCTTTCCCATATTTAGAAACTACCCTTTTCTTTGATCCAGCTTTCTGGTCCTTTTTCTAGCCATGACATCATCTTCCCAGACAATAACTTGGATCCACCTGCATTTCAGATTTCAGGCTCAAGGGAAAGAAAAAAAAAACTAGTATATCCACAGTCCCTTTGGAATATAACTAAAATATGGCTACTAGTTGTCTACAAAATGGAGACCCCCCAAGTCTTCATCTGTACTATTCCAGCCTTTAGGTTCAACAGTTTGTTTGGTTTTATATGTTAACTCTCTTTTCAGCCACCAGGTTCCAGATGCTAGCATGATGCCAACCAGACTTCCCTGGATGGACAACCCCACCAATGTGTCCTGGAGCTCTGATTCCCCAGAACTCAGCCCCACTAGGGAAAGAGAGAGGCAGGCTGGGAGTATGGATCAACCTGGTAATGCCCATGCTCAGTGGGGAAGCCATTACAGAAGCCAGACCTTCCACTTTCTGCATCCCACAATGACCTTGGGTCCATACTCCCAGAAGGATAAAGAATAGGAAAGCTATCAAGGGAGGGAATGGGAAATGGATTTCTGGTGGTGGGAATTGTGTGGAGTTCTACCCCTCTTATCCTATCTATGGTTTTGTCACTCTTTCCTTTTTATAAATGAAAAAAAAAGAAAAGGATAGGGAAGCTATCAGGGGAGGGGATGGGATAAAGAGTTCTGGTGGTAAGAATTGTGTGGAGTTGCACCCCTCTTATTCTATGTTTTTTGTCAGTGTTTCCCTCTTATAAATAGAAATTTAAAAAGAAGATATTATTAGATAGTTCTCCAAAGAAGAGATACACATGGCCCACAGACATACCCAGAAATGCTCTAATCTACTCATCACCAAAGAAAAGCAAATTAAAACCACATTGAGATACCACCTCACACCTGTAAGAATGGCCTTCATCAACAAAACAGGAGATGATAAATGTTGGAAAGGATGTGGAGAGAAAGGAGTTCTAATACACTGCTAGTGGAAAAATGGTACAACCATTATGTAGAATGATATGGAGAATTCTTAAGCAAATACAGCTTACAAAACCTTATGACCCAGCAATCCCACTCCTAGGCATTTATCCAAAAGAGATAATATTACTAATTTGAAGGGATATATTCACCCTATGTTCATAGCCTCATTATCCATATAGCAAAAGTTTGGAAGCAAACAAAATGTCCCTCGACAGATAAGTGGATAAAAAAGTCATGGGGCATATACTCAGTAGAGTACTGTTAAGCAATAAAAAGATTACTTTATATCCTTTAAGATAAAATGGATGGAACTCAAGAACATTATGCTTAGTGAAGTAAGGGAAGAGGTAAAGGAAAGCCACAGCATGGTTTCACTCCTATGTGGAATTTAGAGATCGAACACACATACTTAAAATAAATAACCAGAAACAACACAACCCATATTTAAATTGAAAAACTGTAGTGGTTACCTAGAGGGGTGAGGGGGGTGGGCACAGACTTTCAGTGGTGGGAAAGATGTGAACTTTTAGTCCTTTCACTATTTAGTCCTATCACAAGTAATACGACCTGTCGGGGATGGGGGATAGATTTAACATCTCAGGTTCCCTAAATGCCTACAACACAGCCCTAAGCACAAATGTTAGCTTTTGCTTAAACATTTAATATCTTAGATTTGCAGGATGATAAAACTATGATAATGGGATTAAATTGTTCATGGAGATCTAAAAAGGTATCTGAAAATATAGCTTGGTAAACATCTAAATCAACTACAGTTTTAGGCCAGACAGATCAAGACCTTTTGGCCCTGTAAGTATCTAAACTACAAAGAGGTTCAGATACCACTAAAAGGATTCAGAGCATAGTGAAGTCAAATATATTAATATGGATACTAACTATTGGATTATCATAGAAAACAACCCCCCAAACAAACCTTGTTATAATAACTATTAATTATTGATATTTTAACTCTTTCTAAGACTATAAAGAACCCCTTGCATTCTCTAAGACCTTCATTTCTTCTAGTCCTGGTACCTCTAGGATATGCCCATACTTCTAGATATTCCTTCTCTATGTGTCTTGTTCATACATATAACTATAGTGTATCACACAGGGTCTTCTCCATGGTAGGTTAAATGATGCATGAATATCAATAGAGTAAATAAAACAATTCGGTATTCCTTATATAATTATTATATTAGTATTAGTCCCTTCAATTCAGTAATGGAAATTTGTAAACCAATATTTTGTTATTGAGTTTCTGCTTCGTGCAAAAATACTTTCAAGATCTAGTAGAAATCTTTATATTTCCCTTCCACCCAAGAGCTCTCCATCAGGTCGGGGAGGCAGGCATATCGAAGGAAATTTGGTCTCAGTGTCCTAATAATAGTACATAGAAAGTTCTCCAGGGACTGTAGGATAATGGAAGAAGCTTATGCACATGCAACTTAATAGAGGTTTGTTGCTTGGAGTTGACTTTCAATGTATATATTCTAACAGACAAACTAAGGGGAAGTAGATAGATGTCAAATAGAACAATTAGCTTGTTCCTACATATCTTGCCCTATCCATTTCTTTCATCTCATGCTTTTATAATAAACTGATAAATGTAAGTACATTTTTCCCTGAGTCCTTAGAGTTGCTTTAGTAAATTAATCAAACCCAAGAAGAGATGGCATTGACACTGCTGATCCATAGTAGTTGGAAAGCACAAGTGATAACTTCAGTTTGTGGCTGGCATCTGAAGGTATACATATATTTCAGGGTGATTATATTGTAGGACTGAACTCTTAACCTGTGTTCTCTAGTGCTATATTTGGGGAAGACACCTAGTTGGTATCAGAGAATTGCTTGGTATAGGGAACACCCTCCACAGATTTTGTGACCATAAGTGAAACACACAATAGGGAAGAACCATTTTTGTCTCTATACAGGAGAGAAAATGCAAGATTTTTATTTTACAATATGAGAAAGAAGATAGGAATCAATCTCTGATATCAAACCACTAGAACTTGTAGAAGTATGGAATAAAGAAAACAAATATAATAGAATTGTCCAATTATTTGATTTTTTGAAACCAAAATGCATAGATATCTATATTAAAATCTATAGGATTTTTAATATAGATATCGATATTAGAAATAAACTTCTAAAAATGTTTCACCATTCAGGTCCTGGAACATAACTGAAGAGGAAAAAACCTAGAGGTAGTTTAATTTTTATGTGGAAAACTGATAAATGTTACACATGTACAAACTACTGTGTTTTACTTTTATTCAACTATAAACCATTAACCCCACCTCCAATAAAGAAAAAAATAAAGGTTGCACCAAGACACATCCTCATAAATTTTCCACATACTTGGGATAAATAATTAATGAAAGAATAGTCCAGTGGAAAAACAGGTGACATGTAATTTTATGCAGGTTTTATGAAGGTTCAGCAATTTTCAGCTGCCCTGGACAATGGAAGACATCCGATAACTAAATACAGTATTATGAAAAAAATTATATTATAGGAATAAACAAATAGTTGAGCAATCCAATGTGTGAAGTTGGAATAAAGATACTTTAGAAGTGAAAAATTCTCAAGAAATTCACTTCTACTGTATTATGTTGGGGGGAGCAGTTACTAGGCAGCATCCTATACCAAATTTGGAAAGAGGAAACAAGAGGTCCAAGATCCAACATAAGAAAGAAATAAAGGAAATTCCCAAGCTGATGGTGAAGGGAAGTCTCACAATAACAGCTGTGTGGAAGACCTAGAGAGGAACCAATCCACAGAACAGGAAGATTAAAGGCTTGGAAAACAGCTATTTTGGTAAAACACACACACACACACACACACACACACACACACACACACACACACACACACACACACACACACACACACACATGCTTGGTTCATTCTGTCTTGATGACTGCTCGATCTCCCTACTGTCTCACCAACAACTTCTCAAATACATCTTGAAATAGACTCAAATGAATTTGATAAGTTACTAGAGACAGTGGGGAGATTGATTTCGCATTTTGAATCAGCCACTGATACACAAAATACTTCTTCTTCTTCTAGCGTTTTGCCCTTCTTCCGTAGCCAGTCAACAGCGTCAGGTTGAAAGCTGTCAGGAGCTGCTTGTTGCTGGCTTTGAAAGTGACTGGGATCCATGTGGATTCAGTCGGCTAGGAAGGATCGTCAGTTTCCCCAATGAATGGGTACTCACGGGATGCACCATGAGAAGGTCGATCCAATGCATCCCACACAAAATACTAAGCAAATAGAAAAAAAAATGGAGGCAAGTATTAACCACATAAAGAAAACTAAAGGAAGCACCCATATAAAGAAGCAATCACAGTCATGGTAGGCTATTTTACACACATGTGAACAATGTTTATGCATTCCTACTAAGAAAAATATTGAGCATTGAATTAAATGAAATTGTGATATATCTATACAGATAGAGATGAAAGCAGCCCACAGGAGTTTGAAAGAGTTTAGTAACTATTCATAATCAAAGGAAATAAATACATAACAACTGATACTGGAGACTCAAGACAAAGCTAGCAAGCATACATAGGGTCATTAAGATAAATGCTTGGAAAAAAGAATTAGAGAATTGAAACTGGTTATAACTTGATTAGAAACTATACAAGGTGGTTAAGGTTGTACATGTCACATCTCTGGAGGGTGGCATTCTCATCATCATATTTAAATGGTGTTTCCAAAGCAGAGTTTTGTACAATCTGTATAGCCTCATACAATAATTCTGCCTCTTCAGTTCTGGAGCAGATGAGAGATTGAGAATGCTCTATTCAGTTATAAATATTTTAGGGAGTTGGGCAGTGGCACAGTGGGTTAAGCTCATGTGTGGTTTTGAGCCCCCGGTTCGAGCCCCCGGCTCCCCACCTGCAGGGGAGTTGTTTTACAGGTGGTGAAGCAGGTCTGCAGGTGTCTGTCTTTCTCTCCCCCTCTCTGTCTTGCCCTTCTTTCTCCATTTCTCTCTGTCCTAACAACCAGGGCATCAATAACAGCAACAATAATAACTATAACAACAATAAAAAAATGGGCAACAAAAGGGAAAATAAATAAATAAATAAATAACATTTTAGCAATAGTTGCCTTTAAAATCATGTGTCTTACTCTTAACAAACCTCAAAACCTAGATATAGATCAGGGCCCATGAGATAGAGCATATGTACATGTATCTATAAGTTAGGGAAAAACATATACCTTAAAGCAAAAGTGCACAATAGTTTGCAGTGAATCAATAAACGTAGCAAGCAAGCAGAAAGACCCAAAATGACACCATAAAGTATCTAATGGAATAGTTTCTACTTAGACCTAGATATCCTCCTCACCTACCTCCTATTCCACATCCCTCAGCCACTCCAAAGCTATCCTTGTCATACAAAATAAGGACTTCAAAATCTGAATAAGGGCAAGAGACTGGCACACTTTAATGATGACTCTTTAGTCACTATCAGGCCATCCCATCACCTGGGGCCCTAGTCAGGGAGTCCTGGGATTACCACACAGACATGGTGAGCCTGGAATGGATCCCTCTCTCCATTGTCACTGGTCATCTCCATCAGAAACAACATAATGGAGCCCTTTGTGGGCCTCTATAAAACTTTGTCCTCAATGTGGATAAACAATGCTAGGGAATGTTCCATTCTCCAAAGGAAAGTTGGACAGCATCTCTACCTATCACCTGAGGAAGATGGGTCCTGAAATTAGTGCAGCCTGGAATGTTCCTAGCTGTGACCAGAATGACAGATCAGACCTGCAGGGATGCAAAGGTTACACAGGCTCCTGTCTTGATTATGGGCCTCAGATCAAATCTCTGGGGTTTACAGTTAACAACATTTATACATTTTTCCCATATTTGGGAGCTACTTTCTTCCCTGATCAAGGTTTCTAGTCCTTTTTTCCAACTGTGACACCATCTCCCCAGACAATAACTTAGGTCACCTGCATGTTAGATGTCAAGCTCAGACAAAAACTAGTAAGGACATGGGCCCCTTGGAAAATACCTAAAATATGCCTAGTAGCTATTTCCAAAACCAACACCCCAAATCTTCACCTGCAATATTCTTGTCTTTGGGTTCATGATTAGTCAACAATTTGTTCTGCCTTATATCTTAACTCTTTCTCAGCCACCAGGTTCCAGACATTATCATGATGTCAACTTGAATTCCCTGGGAAGACGACCCCACCAAGATATCTTAGAGCCCCATCTCCCCAGACCCCTACCCCACTAGGGAAAGAGAGAGACAGGCTGGGAGTATGGATCAACTTACCCATGTTCAGTGGGGAAGCAATTACAGAAGCCAGACCTTCTACCTTCTGCATTTCATAATGATCCTAGGTCCATACTCCCAGAGGGTTAAAGAATAAGAAAGCTTTCATGGGAGAGGATTGGATATGGAGTTCTTGTAGTGGGAATTATACTGAATTGTACCCCTTTCATCGTATGTCTTGTCAATACTTGCATTTTTAAATAAATAAATAAAATCATGTGTCTTTTAAAAAAATCTAAAAAAAAATAGGACAAGAAAAGACTTATTCAATACCCACTTCTAAAGTAGCACATTGGGATTTGGCAGGTTCTGAGAGAGAGGCAAATGAAGAGTGAGAAAAATCAGTTACATACACAGGATTAGATCATAGCTAATAGATGGCTAAAGCAGAGTTTCCAGGAGGAGATAGTAGTCAACAGTGCCACATGCTGGTAAACCAGAAATTATACAGGTTTTGGCATCAGATACTCTGGGACTGGATCTAACTCAAGTTTCTTCACCCTCTAAGCAACAGCTTCCTCACTGAAAACGATGATACCAATTTCACAATACCCTTTTGCTGTTACTTACCTGAAATATGGAGTGATGAGTTTTCTGGAGTAAGAAATAATTTTCAGCATCCAGCTTCAGATGTTGGCAATGCTTTCCTCAAACCAATCTAAGTATTCTCTGGGGGAAAAGGCAATGTTATTGAACATTAATTTTATTTTTAGAGTTGTATTAATTACTTTCAAGACCCTTAGGAATTCCTTTTTAATTGGCTTGGGCTTAGGTTCTGCCTCCCTGAAGCAGAGAATTGCAGTTCAGATTTCTGAGGAGGATTTTTTTTTTTCTTTTCAGGTGAGAGTTTCTTTCTCTCTTTTAAATTATTTATTTATTTATTTATTTATTTATTTTGTAAGTAGAGTTAGACATAGAGATGGAGATGGGGAGAGAGAGTAGAGAGCAAGACTAGAGCACTGATCAGCTCTGGAGTATGATGGTGCCAGAGACTGAACCAGGGGCCTTGGAAGCTCAGACATGAAAGTCTTCTGCATAGTTATTTTTCTATCCTCCCAGTCCACAAGTCATAGAAAAGAGACAACATTCAAGTATGAATGGAAGAAATGGATAGATGTTCAAGCAAAGAATGGTGAGACAAAAATAGTTTAAGACTCTTATATACACTTATCTGTTGTATGTATAATACTTTTATGAATAATGCATTTATATGCATATAGTTCTCTGTTGTGTTAAATGATGTCATTTTCTCTCTAGTACTTTTTAATTTTTCTTATGTAATTCTTTGTTTTTCTCATCCTTCCTATCATATATTTTTTTGAAGTTCTTTAATTTGGTGTTTATAAATGTTATCAAATGACCTGCATTTCTCTGAAAAACAACTACTAGATGGTTTTGCTTATGTAATATGAAAATCTGAACACATGAACTTGTTTAAAACAATGTCAAGCTATTGTTAAGAGTTAGTGAAAACTGTGGTGTTTATCGTTGGTGGGGGGAGAGTGGGGGGTGAGAAGGCACAGAACTTTGGTGGTGGGTAAAGTGTGGAACTATACCCCTGCAACTATTTTTAAATTAGTTAATTAATTAATTGACACCAGGGTTATTGCTGGGGCTTGGTGCTGGCACTTTTAGTCTACCTCTCCTGGTGGCCATTTTTTCCCTTTTTAAAAAAATGTTTATAAATAGGAAACACTGACAAAAAACATAGGATAAGAGGGGTACAACTCCACACAATTCCCACCACCAGAACTCTGTATCTCATCCCCTCTCTTGATAGCTTTCCTATTCTTTAACCCTCTGGGAGTATGGACCTAAGGTCATTGTAGGATGCAGAAGGTGGAAGGTCTGGCTTCTGTAATTGCTTCCCTGCTGAACATGGGCATTGACAGGTTGATCCATACTCCTAGCCTGCCTCTCTCTTTCCCTAGTGGGGCAGGGTTCTGGGGAAGTGGGGCTCCAGGACACATTGATGGGGTCATGTTGGCAACGTGTTAGCATCTGGAACCTGGTGGCTAAAAATAAGAGTTAACATTTAAAGCCATACAAATTGTTGACTAATCATGAACTTAAAGGCTAGAATATTTCATATGAAGAGTTGGGGGGGTCTTCTCTGTTTTGTAGTTAGTAGTCCTATTTTAATTAAATTCCAAAGAGCCCATGACTATACCAATTTTTTTTTTATCTTTATTGTCCTTCTTTCTTTCTTTCTTTTTTTTTTTTTTTTTGGTGGAGATTAAATTGGTCCTTTTAATTTTTTTTAATTAATTTATTTGTTTAGGAAAGGAGACATTAACAAAATCAAAACCGTAGGATAGGAGGGGTACAACTGCCCACAATTCCCACCACCCAATCTCCATATCCCATCCCCTCCCCTGATAGTTTTCCCATTCTCTATCCCTCTGGGAGTATGGTTGCAGAAGGTGGAAGGTCTGGCTTCTGTAATTGCTTCCCCGCTGAACATGGACATGATCCCACTCATCAACAGAAGTTGAGAAAGAAGAACAGAAAGGGAAACTAAAAGCAAGATCTGATTAAATCGAGAGTAGGACACCAAAGTAAAAACCCTGTGGTGAGGGGGAGAATGGATATTCGGCTTTGTGGGGCGGCGAGGGGGGAGAGGTGGGTGGGTGGGATGGGACACAGTCTTTTGGTGGCAAGAATGGTGTTTATGTACACTCCTATTAATTTGTAGTCATATAAACCACTATTTAATATGAGAGGGTAAAAATTGATCATATGTCTCAAACTTTTTAAAACACAGACTGTGTCTTTTTAATACATAGGCTGAGTCTTTGATATGCTGACTCTCTCAAAAGTCTAGACCAGGTAGAACAGAAGCAACAGGTGGCACAGCTATATACAAGATGCTGGGTATTATACAGCAAACCCTAACAAAGAGACTTTTCAAAGTTAATCCAATTACCAAATAATGAGATGATAACAATAACAATCCATTGTCTTCTTGAACCCTAAGACAGCAGGAACCTCACATTTCCACTACAGAGCCTATATTTCCCCCAGTCCTGGAACCTTAGGGTGGGACCCACTTTCCTGCATGCTTCTCTCAATTCATACCAAATAATATTGCATCCGCCGATCGCAAGCTAATCAACACAACGAGTGCCACCCCAGCATGCTTCACTTCAGACTGTGTCCAGAGACTTCAGGTGTGGAATGACAACCCTTCAGCTTCATCACTCAGGTGAGACCTTTCCTTTCATAGTATTCTCTAATTCCATTCCAGGTGTTCTACTCCCCAATAAAGTCCCCAAACCTAGATATAGACCAGGTCCCCTGAGATAGAGCATATGTTCACACGTGTCCATATACCAGGGCAAAAAAATATACCTGAAAGCAGAAGTACACAATAGTCTACAGTGAGTACCCCCCAACACTTCATCTGAACTATTCCAGCCTTTAGGCCCATGATTGTTGAACAATTTGTCTGGCTTTGTATGTTAACTCTCTTTTCAGCCACCATGTTCCAGATGCCAGCATGATACTGACCAGACTTCCCTGGACTGAAGACCCTGCCAATGTGTCCTGGAGCCCCGCTTCCCCAGAGACCCACCCTACTAGGGATTTTTGAGGATTTTAGAGAATCCCTACAGAAATTCTCTGGCTTTGAGGTGCAGTTATAGATATATGTAGTGCTTATCTCTTTTTCAGTTAGGCAAAATAATCCCATTCTTGTTCCAGAATTTTAACTGAAAAATGAGTTCCTTTCCCCTAGGACTAAAACAAAACATTGAAGTCATCCTGTCTCAATTTACTCTTGTTTTCAGAGAAAGCAAATTGGACCTTGACCCTGGAACCATTGAAGGTAGAGCTTTAAAATTGTTCAGTGAAGAGCCAGTGAGATCGTTCACTTGTTCACTTGAATTTTGCACTGCTTTGCCATGTGTGTGACCCAGGCTCAAGCCCAGCCCCCACTACACTGGAGGAAGCTTTGGTGCAGTAGTGTCTCTCTCTCTCTCTGTGTGTGTGTGTGTGTGTGTATGTGTGTGTGTCTGTACATATAAGCATACTCTGTCTCTATTTTAAAAATGGAAAAGAACAAGAAAAAATTACTTCCTGTATTTTGGTGCTCCTTTATTTTGGTGCATATATATTAATACATGCAATATCTCCTTGTATCAAGCCCTTCATCACTATATGCTGTCCATTCCCATCTCTCATTACCTTTTTAGTTGATAGTATTTGATATATGTATAGCTTTAAATGCCTTTTTGAAGTTTACCATTTGCTTATAGGGTTGTCTTCTAACCTTTTACTTTATGTCTTCATTTATCTTGGGGTGGGTTTTGCTTTAAGCAATCTCAATAGATCTTAATTGTAATATTGATAATGACATAATAATAGGGAATTTAAATATCTGACTAACAACAATGAAAGGCTTACCTGAATAGCTGAGTAAGGAAACAATAGTTTTAAATGGCAAATTTAGAAAAAGTGGGCTCAACAGACATTTATAGAACATTTCACTCCAAACAGCTGAATTTACATTTTTGTCAAGTGCACACAAAACAGTTTCAAGGATAGACCATATGCCAAGACATGAAACAAGTATCAATAGAGTTATGAAGACTGAAATTATAACAAATGCTTTTTTATCACAATGCTATAAAATTAGAAGCGAACCACAAAAAGAAAACTGGGAGACTGGAAATATGTGGACACAACAAAACATGCTTCTCAGCAACTGCTGGGTCAATGAGGTGATGAAAGGAGATTTAAAAATACCTGGAGAGACATGAAAATGGAAATTCAGCAGAAGCAGTACTACAATGGCAGTTACTAGTGGAAGAGGACTCTGTATAGAAACAAGAGAATCATAAACCTCACACCTAAAGCTAAAATTGAAGGGAAAATAAAGACAAAAATTAATGAAAGAAATAATAATAAGAGAGAAAATACGTGAAATCAAAGTAAAAATAGAAAGATCAGTGAAACTAAGAGATATTCTTTTTCAGAAAGATAAATAAAATGGTAGTTAGGTTTATAAAGAAAGGAGAGAAAACTCAAGTAAATTTTTAAAAAATCAGATAATAAATTACATTAGATAGTGTAGAAATACAAAAACTACTACAAATGCCTATAAATAGCAAAGTTTATAATCTAGAAGAAAGGATACATTTTAAGAAAAATACAGCCAACAAAGACTAAAGAAGACATAGAAACCAAATGGTCACAAGTATTAAAATTTAAATAGTAATGAAAAGCCACGCAAACAGCAAAGTTCCTGGATCAGTGAATTCTACTAAACCTTAGGAGAAGGATTTAAATCTATTTTCAGACCCTTCTAAAAAATATTCTCAACTCTGACACCATCTTCCCAGACAATACTTGTAGTCCACTGCAAGTTAGCAGCTGGGCTCAGGCAAAAATTACTTAAGTCATGGGCCACATGGACCATACCTAAGATAGACCTCATAGCTTCTTCCCACACAAAGACCCTAGTTTCATTTGCTCTATTCCTGCATCTGGATTCCTGTTTATTAAACATTTTGCTTTATATCTTACTGCCTTTCAGCCACCAAATTGCAGATGCTACCATGACACCATCCTGACTTCCCTGGGCAGATGACCTCACCAATATGTCCTGGAATCTCAACTCTCCTGAGCCTTACCCCACTAGGGAAATATAGAAATAGGCTGGGGGACTTCATCTCCCTAGCCCCATATCAGGGAATCCTGGGATTCCCTCACAGACATGATGGGCCTAGACCTCTAACAAATCCCTCTCTCCACTGTGATTGGTTATCTCCATCAGGAACAACATAATGGACCCCTTCGTGGGCCCCTATAGGGCCCTACCTTCAGCGTGGATCAACAATGGTAGAGACTGCCCCAGTCTCTGAAGGGAGGTTGGGCCAAATACTCTACCACTCGAGGAAGATGGGTCTGGTATTGGGTGCAACATAAAATGTATAACCAAAGAATGTGAGTTCAGACCTACAGGGATGCAAAGGTTATACAGGCTGCTGAACTGAGTATAGTCCTCATATCAAATTGATGGGGTTTACAGTTAATGGTATTTATATACTTTTCCCGGATTTGGAAGCTACTGTCTTCCATAATGCAGCTTTCTACTTCTATTTCCAATGCTGACACCATCTCCCCATATAATACCTTTGGCCCACCCTGCATGCTAGTTACTAGTCAGGCAAAAATTAGTAGAGTCATGGTCCCCTTGGAGTATATCTCAAATAGACCTACTAATTTTTTCCAAAATGGAGACCCCCCAAATCTTCATCTGCAATATTCTTGCCATTATGTTCCAGATTATTAAACAATTTGTTCTTCTTTATATCTTAATGCTTTTTCAGATACCAAGTTGCAGATCCTACCATGATGATAACCTGACTTCCCTTAGCAGGCAAGCTCACCAATGTACCTTGTAACCCCACCTTTCCAGAGCCCTACCACACTAGGGAAAGAGAAAGACAGGCTAGGAGTATGGATTGACCTGCCAATGCCCATGTTGCCAATGCTTCCCAACAAAATACTAGCAAGTTGAATTCAACAACACATTAAAAGGATAATAAATCATGGCCAAGAGGGGTATATTTCAGGGATGCAATGATATTTCTGCATATGCATATGAGTGGATGAAAAAAGCAAAAATCATATGACAGTATCAGTAGATGCTGAAAAAGCATTTGGTAAGATTCAGCACTCATTTGTGAGATCCACTCTCAATAGAATGTTGACAGAAGGAACATACCTCAGCAAAACTATCATATTCAATGCTGAAATGTTTAAAGTTTTTTTTCCTTTAAACCAAAACAAGATTGTTTACCCTTACCACTGTAGTGTTAGTTTTAGCCAGAACAATTATACAACAACAGGATATAAAAGTAACCTAAACTGGAAAAGAATGAGAAACTATCATTATTTACAGAAGATATATTATGTATCCATATGTGATATAAACATGTAACACCAAAAAGCTCCAGAGCTGAGAGATAGCTCACTTAGTATGCTACATGCCTCTCTTTCCTCTCTTTCCCTCTCAAAAAAGAATGAATGAAGAACTGAGCTGGGATGCCCTCTCAGCAGTATCAAATGTGTATATGAGACCCTGAGTTCATTCCTCAGCATTGCATCAATCAATAAAGGTCCTGGAGCTCTGCTTCCCCAGAACCCTTCCCCACTAGGGAAAGAGAGAGACAGGCTGTGAGTATGGATCAACCAGTCAATGCCCATGTTCAGCGAGGAAGCAATTACAGAGGCCAGACCTTCAACCTTCTGCATCCCACAATGATCTTGAGGGTTAAAGAATAAGAAAGCTCCCTGAGGGTTAAAGAATAAGAAAGCTATCAGGGGAGGGGAGGGGATACAGAGTTCTGGTGGTGGGAATTGTGGATTTGTACCCTCTTATCCTATGGTTTAGTCAATGTTTCCTTTTTATAAATAAAAAAATTTAAAAAAAGAAACAAGTAAGCTATTTCTTTTTAAAAATATTTTATTTTATTTTTGAGAGAAATGCAGAGAGAGAAAAACAGAGGGAGAGAGACAGAGAGAAACACCAGAGCACTGCTCAGCTCTGGCTTATGGTGATGTGGGGGATTGAACCTGGGATTTAGGAGCCTCAGGTATGAGAGTCTGTTTGTATAACCTTTATGCTATCTCCCCCGCCCACAAGTAAGCTATCTCTAAGACTTGTGAAAACTATAGTGGTTATCTTTGGGAGGTGGGAGGGTGCGGATGCAAAACTCTGATGGTGAGTGTGGTCTAGAACTGTATACTATAACTTACAATCTTATAAACTACTATTAATCACAATTTTTTAAAAAAAAATTAAGGTCCCCAATAAATAAAGCAATGCTGAGGGATAGGAGAGAGGAAGGAAAAATGAGGGCAGCATGTTTTCAGGGAATGAAATGAAAATAAATCAGTGAACAATGGCAACAGATCTAAGGTTTCCATAAGGGAAGAGGATGTGGCGTGTGAGAAAAAGGTGAAGGGGGTCTTTAAAACAAAAGAATTTTCTTTTTAGTAGTTAAAAAAAACCCTCTATGTTTAAGTGTGTGTACATGCTGCATTTTGGTTTTTCATTCATCTGTTGATGAACTTGGGTTGCATTTGCTTTTGAACTTTTATGAATAATTTTGCTATGAATATGGCTGTAGCAGTATTGAAATTCTATTTTTAATTCTTTGCTGATATGTAACCAGCAGTAGAATTTTTTGATTGTGCGGCAGTTATGTTTATAAGCTTTCGAGGGCCCATAGTACTTGTACCACTTTACGTTTCTGCCAACATAGTATAAAGATTCCACTTTTTCAAATCCTAACAACATTCATAATTTTCTGGGATTGTCTTTATAGGAACCATTCTTACTGGGTGTGAGGTGCTATCTCATTCTGATTTTTCTTTGCCTTTCCTCCTTTCTGTAATGATTAATGGTGTTAAACATCTTTGGGTCACTTTAACATAAGATACCACCTGTTACATTTTTGTTCTCTTTGTTGTAGTGGAAACAAGCATAATAGAAGTATTAAGTCACTTCATTACAATATACTTTTTAAGTTTGATTGATTGATTGATTGAGACATAAAAAAATAAGAAGGATGGGAGAAGTACAAAGAGACACATACCTGCAGCACTGTTTCATTGCTCATGAAGCTTCTCCCCTGCAAGTTGGTACTAGGGATTTTGGACTTGGGACCTCGTGCATGGTAACATATGTTCTCAACCGGGTATACCTGACCTCCTACAACAGTTTTGAGGATTTAATCATTTACTTCATGAGGTAGTGATCAAGAAAGTGAAAGAGGCATCCAAATGCAGATTTTTACATAATTGTGCCAGGGGTTGAATGCAAGGTCTCATGGATGCAATTCTACCTCTATACCCACTGAGCCACTTCCTCTGAACATGATTATTTAAAAAAGTCCAAAATATATTCTTTCTTATATCACTCCATTTGGTTGGTGTTAGCGTATCCATCAAAGTCACATTCCAACACCCCAGTTTCTGAACCAGTGGAAGGTATATTCTTTGCATAAACATCAATAATCTGGGGTCAATGAAAAGATCATGCAACCTTTTTCATAATCAGTTCTGAACATCATGACGATAGCAGGCATGCTTACGGGCTCTCCAGGAGTTCTAAATGGTTCAGATAATAAGAATACTATGATAAATTTATTTGAAAAGTCCTGGCTGGCTTTTCCTAATCTTGCTTTAAATCTGTTTTCCTGTTAAATGAAGCACCAAGAGACAAAACTTTGTATTTGCTGGGACAGAGTGTGAAAGCAATCATTTTTAGGTGATACTAATCCACTTAGAGGAGATGAGAGGGAAAACTTCTCCTTTGAAATATCCAGTGTCTAAAAGATTCTTTGCTAGTAACACTGCAAATGGAGCTGGGGAAAATGGTGCAGGGGGGCTGGGCGGTGGCACATCCGGTTTAGCACATATAATATGCATAAGAAAGGAGCTGGGTCTGACCCCCACTCCCCACCTGCAGGATGGAAACTTCATGAGCAGTAAAGCAGGACTGTAGTCATCTATTCTCCCTCCATGTCTATCTCCCCTTTCCCTCCCAATTTCTTTCTGTCCGCTCAAATAAAAATGGAAAGAAAAAAATGGAAAAAGTGGTTACCAGGAGCACCTGAGCCCCAGTGATAACCCTGGTGGCAAAAATAAAATGAAATAAAATAAAATAAAATAAAATAAAATAAAATAAAATAAAATGGTGCATGTACTGACTGCCAGACCCCTAACCCACCCTGCCCCAGCAGACATAAATACAGATTACATAAAGATAAACAAGAACAGTAAAAATAATACTTTTTAATTGATTTAATAATGATCAACAGGATGATAGGATAAGGTGGGTACAATTACACACCCAGAGATTTACATCCCATTCTCTGCATTGGACATTTTCCTATTTTTTATCCCTCTGGGATCATGGACCCAGGATCATTATGGGGTGCAGAAGGTGGAAGGTCTGGATTGTGTAATTGCTTCTTCACTGAACATGAGCATTGGCAGGTCAATCCATACTCCCAGCCTGCTTCTATATTTCCATAGTGGGTCAGGGCTCTGGGGAGGTGGCATTACAGGACACATGCTGAGGTTGTCTGCCCAGGGAAATCAGGTTGTCATCATGGTAGCATCTGCAACTTGGTGGATGAAAAGTATCAAGATATAAAACTGAGCAAACTGTTTAATAATCAGGAACCTGTAAGTAAGAATATAGCTGAAGAGATTTGGTGTTTCCATTTTGGAAAAAAATAGGAAGTCTATTTTAGGTATATTCCAAGGGGCCCACGACTTTACTAATTTTTGCCTGTGCCTTACAGAAATTTTTGATGCACAGATCCCAGTTCTGAATATATATTCCTCCATCTAGGCACTTAAGGTTCCAAATTGGTAACCTGATTGAATTTTAACAGTGGGATTAAATTGTTAATACATTTCTAAAAATGACTATTTATTTGAAATATTAAATCACTTATAGTCTTAGACCAAGGAGACCAGAAGCAACTGGTCTTGTCACTATATAAGATACAGATATATGTAAATAGCATTAAAATGCATAAATCATGGTAAGGTCTTGTATGATACAGCAAAAGATCCCCTAGCTATGGGATTGTCAAAGTCAATCAAATTTCAAAATAACTTGGTTACAATAGTAATTATCTATTGCCTTCTTAAACAGTAAGGCAGCAGAAACCTTCCCCATTCTCTATGAAACCAGTATTTCTCTCATTCCTGGAAGCTCTGGGGTTTGGCTCATTTTCTTTCATGCTTTTCTTGATCCATACCATTTGATACTGTATCTACTGATCTTAACTAAATCAACTGAACCAGTATATACATGTTTCACTTCAGAATTTGTCCAGAGACGCCAGGCATGAAATGTCAACCAACCCCTCAGCTCCATTACTCTGGTGAGACCTTTCCTAGTTCATACGACTCCTTAATTCCTCTTCAGGTAGTGCACTTCCTAACAAAGTTACAGACCCTAGATACAGACCAGAGCCCATGAGATAGAGCACATGTGCACATGTATCTGTAAGTTAGGGGAAAATATATGCCTTAAAGCAAAAGTGCACTGTAGTTTGCAACGACTCAATAAGTGCAGCAAGCATGTAGAAAGACCTAAAAAGTTATTGTCTGGGGAGATGATGTCATGGCTGGAAAAAGGACCAGAAAGTCAGATCAGGGAAGAGAGTAGCTCCCAAATATGGGAAAGGTGTATAAATATTGTTTGACTGTTAAAAAAAAAAAAAACTAGTATAATCATGGGCCCTCTGGAATATAACTAAAATAGGCCTACTAATTATCTACAAAACAGAGACCCCAATTTATCATCTGAACTATTCTAACCTTTAGGTTCATGATTAGTCAACAATTTGTTTGGCTTTATATATTAACTCTTTTTTTAACCACCAGTTTCCAGATGCTAACATGATGCCAACTGGACTTCCCTGGGCAGACAACTCCACCAGTGTGTCCTGGAGGCCCACTTCCCAAGAACCCCTTCCCTCTAGGGAAAGAGAGACAGGTTGGGAATATGGATCTACCTGCCAATGCCCATGTTCAGTGGGGAAACAATTACAGAAGCCAGACCTTCCACCTTCTGCACCCCATAATGTCCCTTGATCCATGCTCTCAAAGGGATAAAGAATAGGAAAGCTATCAAAGGAGGGGATGGAATATGGAGTTCTGGTGGTAGGAATTGTGTGGAGTTGTACCCCTCTTATCCTTTGTTTTTGTCAGTGTTCCCTTTTTTATAAATAAAAATTTAAAAAATTAAAAATAAAATGAAACCAAAAAGAAAAAAAAAGACCTAAAAAAGACATCATAGAGTACCTAATCAAATAGTTTCTACCTAGATACTTTCCTCACCTACTTCCTATTTCCCTTCCCTCAATCATTCTAAGGCTACCTGTTAAATAAAGTAATGGTTAAAAAAATCTGTATAAGGGCAGGAGACTGGCATACTTCAATGATGGATCTCTTGGTCATTACCAAACCACCCCATCACCCAGGGCCCTTGTCAGAGAATACTGGGATTCCCACATAGATATTATGGACCTAGACCAACAGATCCCTCTCTCTACTATTGCTGATCATCTCCATCAGTAAAAATAATACTTTTAAACTCAAACCTTGACAAAAAAGTTTATCCATGATGTGTAATATATGTAATATATAATACATTATAATATAGGAACATATGTAACATACAATATAGGAATATAAATTTCTCATGTACTATTTTTCAGCATTACTGTATTTCAAGAAAAGTTAAGTTTAACAAGAATATTTTTCCTTTGGATTAACATATTTACCACTGAAAGAACTGTCCAGGAAAACTGTCTCATTCTCTGAAATCCTTGGAAAATTGTTGGACTTCTGCCATTCCTGGTACCCTCTAAGATCCTATTTTCAGCCTGGGTAATAAATAGAGATTATCATCAAAAGGAGAATATTTATCTGAGCAGACAGGCATGGTAAGTGGTCAGACAGATCTTCTGCATCTTGTCAGGGGAGTGAATGTAGAAGAAAGAATGCTGTTCACTCTGCTGTGGAACAGAGATTGCCTGAGATAAAGCTTGCTCTTCTGCCATGTCAACCTATCATCAGAGGTTCTTTCTCTCTTTTTTGTCCTTGACAGTTACAGGAATACATTGACTACAGACACAATAAAGAATGTTCTCAGATTAGCAAGAATGTTCACTCTGATAATGTATCTGTTTTGTCTTGCACATGACTCAGGTTCAAGGTCTGCCCTTCTGCCCCACTGAGTGAAGGTGGGGGAGCTGTGGTATCTTTCTCTCTGCAGGCCCATTGCTTCAGAACTCCCCAATGAAGCTAAGAAATCCTTTATACCAGCATCTCTCCTCATACATAGCAAAGTACTTGTCCTGCTCCATGAACTATCTTTCTAGCTCCACTTACTTTTTTAAATGAGGCTAGACGGTAGCTCACCAGTAAAATGCACACTTTACCTGCATGAAGACTTTCTTCCTTCATGTTCCTGGTCTCATGTGGGAGGAAGCATTATGCACAGGAAAAGATTCACAAGTGGGGAGCAATGCTGTGGTATCCCTCTTCCACTCCATCTTTCTCCTTCCCTACTTTTCTCTATCTGAAATTAAAAGAAGGGGGGGGGACAGTTTGTTGGGAATGGTAGAATCACAAGGACACACAGCTCCAGTGAAGTCCCACTATAAAAAAAGATGATTCATATATATATATATATATATATATATATATATATATATAATGAAAAATTTCCCAAGCAATTACAAAGTAGAAGAGTCCATAAATTAGAGGAAAAAATAACTAAAAGGAAGAGAAGAGAAGAGAAGAGAAGAGAAGAGGAGAGGAGAGGAGAGGAGAGGAGAGGAGAGAAGAGAAGAGAAGAGAAGAGAAGAGAAGAGAAGAGAAGAGAAGAGAAGAGAAGAGAAGAGAAGAGAAGAGAAGAGAGTAAGACAGTAAGCTTTGGCTGTGAGCAGAATTGTGAGTGGTGGTAGTGTCAAACTCTTTTGCTCTCACTGTCACCACACCAAAGGCACATTTTGTAGATGGATCTGCTAGCAATAAGGAACATGCAACCTGGGTTGGACAACACCCCCCTCCCACACATGAAAATTTTTTTTTAAATTTTTATCTACAAAAAGGAAACACTGACCATAGGATTAAAAAAAAACATAGGATAAGAGGGGTACAACTCCACAGAATTCCTGCCACCAGAACTCCATATCCCATCCCCTCCCCTGATAGCTTTCCTATTCTTTATCCCTCTGGGAGTATGGATCCAGGGTCATTATCAGGTGCAGAAGATGAAGGGTTTGGCTTCTGTAATTGCTTCCCCGCTGAACATGGGCATTGGCAGGTTGATCCATACTCCCAGCCTGGCTCTCTCTTTCCCTAGTGAGGCAGGGCTCTGGGGAAGTGGGGCTCCAGGACACATTGGTGGGGTTGTCTTCCCAGGGAAGTCCAGTTGGCATCATGTTAGCATCTGGAACCTGGTGGCTGAAAAGAGAGTTAATATATAAAGCCAAACAAATTGTTGAGTAATCATGAACCTAAAGGCTGGAATAGTTCAGATGAAGAGAATTGGGGGTCTCCATTATGTAGATAGTCAGTAGGCCTGTTTTAGTTATATTCCAAAAAGCCCATGACTATACTAGTTTTTTTTTTCCCTGAGCCTGACATCTGATATGCATGTCGATCAAAGTTATTGTCTGGGGAGATGGTGTCATGCCTGGCAAAAGGACCAGAGAGCTGGATCAGGGGAGAGAGTAGCTCCTAAATATGGGAAAGGTATATAAATATTGTTGACTGTAAACCCCATAGATTTGATCTGATCTATGGCCCATATTTAGCTTAGTTGCCTGTGTGACCTCTGTATCCCTGTAGATCTGAGCTCACATTCTGTGGTCATGAGTAGGAATGTTACAAGCTGCCCCAATTTCATGACCCATCTTCCTCAGGTGGAACATAGAGTATATTGTCCAGCCTTCCTTCAGAGGATGGAACATTCTCTGTAGTTGTTCATCCACGTTGAGGGCAAGGTCCTATGGGGGCCCTAAGGAGGTCTATTGTGTTGTTCCTCATAGATATGACCAGTAACAGTGGAGAGAGGGATTTATTCGAGGTTTAGGCCCATCATGACTGAAAATTTCTTAGGCACTGGTCATAGCTCATATTGAAAAGAGGAAGTGTTCCCAAGAGTAGATCTCATAGATCAAACCTGGAAAAGAGAATTATGACAGAAATGGAGAAGGAAGACTCAAAGTAATAATGGATACTTATGACTCACCCCTTTACTTTAATCAGCACACTTGGTGGACAGTGGCTATTTTGAGCCTGTATCTGAAGACTGTCTTTCCCATGGGTTGAAATAGAAGTCTTGGCAGCTATTCATCCCTTAGGCTTCCTGACAATTGTCCCCTCTTTCCTGACATTCTTCCCACTTCCTAGTTCCAGCGCTGAGGCTCCTTTTCACCAGGAGACTCAGGTTATGAAAATATTCCCAAGGAGGAAGCTGCCTTCCTGGATTTGGAGGAAGTGGAAAGACAAATGTGATCTGAATCATGCGTAGTTCTTTCTGCTCCTATGTGAACCCATGAATAAGTTCATGGGTTCCCACCCAGCTGGAGTCAGTGTCAGGGTTTCTGTTTATCCACACACACAAAAAAGGATTTTCTAGGGAGTCATCCTAAATTAATCTTATTTATGATACTCCCCAAGATTCAGTAATTCATTATTCATTATTTTATTTACTTTACTATCCTACAAATAGAAATCCAACAAAAATACACTGAATGCCCAGTAAGTGCCCTTGTGTTATGAATTATGATGGGAAGTTTGAAGAGATTGACAGTAGCAAAATCAGTTAATTCTACAGGTATGGAGATAGAGCTAGAATTGCTCCAGCCAATATGACAGCAATGAGCCACATATATCTACTTAATTTTAAATTAATATTTGAAAGTCAATTACAAAAATATTTTACTTTAGTAAGAGAGAAAGAGAGGTATGGGCAGTCTGCTGAGCTCTGGTTTATAGATGGTGCTGGGGATTAAACCTTGGAACCTCAGATGTGAAAGACATTTGCATAACTATTATGCTGCCCTCCCCAGGCCTTAAAAGTCAGCTTCTGAGTGACACCAGTCACATTTCAGTTTATCAGTAGCTTCATAACTGTGGAACACCATACTGAAAACTGTAGACCTAGAACATTTCCAAAGCTTCTATTAGCCCCATGATCAGGGGTGGGGAACATTTATTTTTCTGAGGAAACCATAGGTGGTACTCAAAAATTCAGATTTTTTTTTTAAAAAAAATTTATTTATAAAAAGGAAAATACTGACAAAACCATAGGGTAATAGGGGTACAACTCCACATAATTCCCACCACCAGAACTCCAGATATCATTTTTCCCCTGGCAACACTAGATGCTAATTTTTTAAAATTTTTTATTAAGAAAGGATTAATGAACAAAAACATAAGGTAGGAGGAGTACAACTCCACACAATTCCCACCACCTAATCCCCATAACCCACCCCCTCCCATGGTAGCTTTCCCATTCTCTAGCCCTCTGGGAGCATGGACCCAGGGTCGTTGAGGGTTGCAGAAGGTAGAAGGTCTGGCTTCTGTAATTGCTTCCCCGCTGAACATGGGCGTTGACTGGTCGGTGCATACTCCCAGTCTGCCTCTATCTTTCCCTAGTTAGGTGTGCGTCTGGGGAAGCTGAGCTCCAGGACACATTGGTGGGGTCTTCAATCCAGGGAAGCCTGGCCAGCATACTGGTGGCATCTGGAACCTGGTGATTGAAAAGAGAGTCAACATATGAAGCCAAACAATTTGTTGAGCAATCATGGATCCCAATCATGGAATAGTGGAGAGGAAGTGTTATGGGGATACTCACTGCAAACTCTAGTGTACTTCTGCTTTCAGGTATATATTTTGCAGTAGTTTATGGATACGTGTGCACATAAGCTCTCTCTCACAGAAACTGGTGTATATCTAGGTTATGGGACTTTGTTAGAAAGTGAACTACCTGAGATGAAATTAGAGTGTACTATAAAAGGAAAGGTCTCACCCGAGTAATGAAGCTGAAGGGTTGTCATTCCACACGTGAAGTCTCTGGATATAGTCTGAGGTGAAGCATGTTGAGGTGGCAATTGTTGCGTTGGTTAGGTTGTGATCGGCGGATGCAATATTATTTGGTTTGGATTGGGAGATGCATACGGGAAAGTGGGCCCTATCCAAGGGTTCCAGGACTGGGGGATGTAGGGGCTCTATAGTGGAGATGTGAGGCTCCTGCTGTCTTAGGGTTCAAAAAGACAATCGATAGTTAATGTTATCATCACATTATTTGTTAATTGGGTTAACTTTGAAAAGTCCCTTTGTTATGGTTTGCTGTACAGTATCCAGTATCTTGTATATAGCTGTGCTATTGGATGCTTCTAATCTACTTGGTCTAGGCTTTTGAGAGACATGCAGCTTCCTGGGCCAGTGGGGGGTGAGAGTGGGCGGGAGGGATGGGTCACAGTCCTTTGGTGGTGGGAATGGTGTTTATGTACACTCCTAGTAAAATGTAGACATATATATCAGTAGTTAATTAATATGAGAGGGGGAAAATCGATTGTATGTCTCAAAGTTTCTCAAAAGACAAACTGAATCTTTTTAATATAAAGGCTATGTATTTGATAGGTGCTAATTTTTAAGTTAATAATTTTGTATAGCCCATGAATTATTTAATAAACATTCAAATGGCACTTGGTAGAATAATGTCCCCCTATCTTTGTAAGGGATCTTGCAAAGGGATCTTGTCATGGATCATAGTTCAATATTTCAATCCACTGGGATATCTCCTCAGTGCTGTAAGCATATAATATCAAACTTTTTGTAGTAAAGAAAAGCATTTGTGAAATAGTCTGGAAATATCTGTTCACTGGTTAGGAACTATTGGGACACCAAAGGGATGATGATCTGACAAAAATTAATCATCAGAATACCCTACTATCATCACAAAACGTGGTGCCTACTAAGTATGTATCTCTTTCCAGGACTGTCATCTTGTCTGAACCCTAGGTGGCTTGAACTCTATATCTGTATGTCTAGAAGACATCTTAATTGTATTCTGGATCTCACTGTGCCCCCAAACCTACTACTTTACCATCTTCTTTAATACCCATCTCTCTTAATTCATCAAATGGTACCACACAACAAGAAATTTAAGTCAAAATCCATAGATCATGGTCTACTCTATGCTTCCCCCATTGTTACACTACTATTTCCAAAATACATCTGACAGGTGTCTCTTCCTTTCCATCTTCCCTCCCACTGCTCTAGACCAAGCAAGCATCATTCCTCCCTGAACTGCACTCAGAACCTCTTGTTTTTTCTGGTCGCACTCAAGTGAATGTCAATAGACAATAAATAGATCATTGGCCTTTGTCTTTGAATTAAAAAATGAGGGAATATGAACATAATTAATGGAATCAATGAGCTAAATTAGGCTCAAAGATCATAATTTCTTATCAGTTTAGTGTGTGTGTGTGTGTGTGTGTGTGTGTGTGTGTGTGTGTGTGTGTATTAGGGTTAGCACTACTGGGAAAGAAACACAAGAGGAGACCTCTGGATTCCTAGCAATGTCCTAGATCTTGATTTGGAGGGTACAGAAGCATAGAAGTACATATACATATGTTTTACCTCTATAATTTCATAAGTTCAGCATGGAAAAGGAAAGAACTTCTTGCCAAGATTCTAAAGACAGTTTTGTAGCACATAAAGGGACGCTGTGAAATAGATTTTCCTGGATTTCTGAACAACAATAATGTCTATGGCACCCCCACAAGACCAAGTTATGAATGATGTTCCTATTCTCTTTAAATAATGGAATACTATGCAGCTATCAAGAACAATGAACCCACCTTCTCTGACCCATCTTGGACAGAGCTAGAAGGAATTATGCTAAGTGAGCTAAGTCAGAAAGATAAAGATGAGTATGGGATGATCCCACTCATCAACAGAAGTTGAGATCTGAAAGAGAAACTAAAACCAGGACCTCACCAAACTGTAAGTAGGGCACCAAAGTAAAAACCCTGTGGTGAGGGGTAGACATGTAGCTTCCTGGGCCAGTGGGGGGTGGGAGTGGGTGGGAGGGATGGGTCACAGTCTTTTGGTGGTGGGAATGGTTTTTATGTACACTCCTAGTGAAATGTAGTCATATAAATCATTAGTTAATTAATATGAGAGGGGGAAAATTAATTGTATGTCTCAAAGTTTTTTAAAACACAGACTGAATCTTTTTAATATATAGGCTGTGTAATTGATATGCAGACTCTCTCAAAAGCCTAGACCAAGTAGATCAGAAGCAACCAATAGCACAGCTGTATACAAGATACTGGGTACTGTACAGCAAACCCTAACAAAAGGACTTTTCAAAGTTAACCCAATTACCAAATAATGTCATGATAACATTATCCATTGTCTTTTTGAACCCTAAGACAGCAGGATCCTCACATTATAGAGCCTCTACTTCCCCCAGTCCTGGAACCCTTGGATAAGGCCCACTTTCCCGTATGCCTCTCCTAATCCATATCAAATAATATTGCATCTGCCGATCACAACCTAATCAACACAACGATTGCCACCTCAACATGCTTCACTTCAGACTGTGTCCAGAGACTTCACGTGTGGAATGACAACCCTTCAGCTTCATTACTTGGGTGAGACCTTTCCTTTCATAGTATGCTCTAATTCCATCTCAGGTAGTTCACTTTCTAACAAAGTCCCAAAACCTAGATATACACCAGTTTCTGTGTGAGAGAGCATATGTTCACACGTATGTTGGTATGCATGAGACCCCTTCTGTTTCATTTGGTTTAAATCCCCCCTGCTTAACACTATTCTATTTACATAACCACTTCATTCTATTTATATAACCGCTGTTAACAAGCACCTCCCTCCAGGGCATTGGTTCAATCCCCACTGTTTCATGATATGTTTTTGCTCCACCCCCCTCCTTGTCACACCCTGATCCTCTCCTTGTCACACACTGATTGTCACCAGTCACTTTTCTCTCCACCCTCTCTATGTCACACCCTGTTTCCACCCTAATTGGCAAGTATATATAAAGACAGCATTGTGAGTTTTACAGTACTGTACTTTGAGTTTAGCTTAGCTCATCTTAGATTGTGCTGCGTCCTGCATGAATAAAGAGATACTGCCTACAGCTCAACCATGAATCCCTGGTTGTCTGTTACCCGCCCATGAAACTAGCCCGGCGAAAACAACATAACCCGGCGAAAACAACACACGTATCCATAAACTACATACCTGAAAGCAGAAGTACACTAGAATTTGCAGTGAGTAACCCCCTAACACTTCCTCTCCACTATTCCAAGCTTTGGGTCCATGATTGCTCAACAATTTGTTTGGCTTTGTATGTTAACTCTCTTTTCAGTCACCAGGTTCCAGATGTCATCAGGATGCCGGCCAGGCTTCCCTGGACTGAAGACCCCACCAATGTGTCCTGGAGCTCCGCTTCCCCAGAGACCCACCCTACTAGGGAAGAGAGAGGCAGACTGGGAGTATGCACTGACCAGTCAACGCCCATGTTCAACGGGAAAGTAATTACAGAAGCCAGACCTTCTACCTTCTGCAACCCACAATGACCCTGGGTCCATGCTCCCAGAGGGATAGAGAATGGGAAAGCTATCGGGGGGGGGGGGGATATGGAGATTGGATGGTGGTAATTGTGTGGAGTTGTACCCCTCCTACCCTATGGTTTTGTTAATTAATCCTTTCTTAAATAAAAATTTAAAAAAACTGGCTAAAATGGGACTAGCTGGCCAGTGGTCTCACATGCAACCAAACAGACATGATCTCAGTGTGTTGTCACCTGCAATCAGGTATTGTGCTTGTGGGACTGGGCAGGTGACATGAAGGAGATGGGAGCTTAATGAACAATAACAGCACAGTTGGTAAAGGAGAGGCTTCACAGATCAAGGGTGGATGCTGCCAATAACTTAGTGCGTCATTGTGGGCGTGCTGCTGATCTCTGCCTAAAGCTGCTGATAGAACCAACCTCACAGAACTGTTCCCATGATTTTAGGTGTTTGTGTCTCTAATTCAAGCATCCTTTGGCACATAGCATAATATAACAGTTATGACAACTTCAAGAGAGGTAAATTAAGTAATCTGATAGGATCAGGTCACAATCTCAAATTTGTCTGCTCTCAAACCTGTGTTTTTTTGTATTGTTTTTATGACTAGGGCACTGTTCAGCTATTGTTTATGGTGGTGCCAGGGATTGAACCTCAGATTTCAAGCCTTAGGCATGCAAATCTGTTGCACAAACCATTATGCTATCTCCCTAGCCCTAAACCTATATTATTTTATTTTATTGTATCTTGTTTTTTTATTTGAGAAATGATAAATTAACAAAACCATAGGTTAGGAGGGGTACAGTTCCACACAATTCCCACCATCCAATCTCCATTTCCAGCCCCCTCCCCTGATAGCTTTCCCATTCTCTATCCCTCTGGGAGCATAGACCCAGGGTCATTGTGGGTTGCAGAAGGTAGAAGGTCTGACTTCTGTAATTGCTTTCCCGTTGAACATGGGCATTGACTGGTCGGTGCATACTCCCAGTCTGCCTCTCTCTTCCCTAGTAGGGTGGGTCTCTGGGGAAGCGGAGCTCCAGGACACATTGGTGGGGTCTTCAGTCCAGGGAAGCCTGTCCGGCATCCTGATGACATCTGGAACCTGGTGACTGAAAAGAGAGTTAACATACAAAGCCAAACAAATTGTTGAGCAATCATGGACCCAAGGCTTGGAATAGAGGAGAGGAAGTGTTAGGGGGAAACTCACTGCAAACTCTAGTGCACTTCTGCTTTCAGGCATATATTTTGCAGTACTTTACAGATACGTGTGAAAATATGCTCTCTCTCACAGAACCTGGTCTATATCTAGGTTTTGGGACTTTGTTAGAAAGTGAACCACCTGGGATGGAATTAGAGTATACTATGAAAGGAAAGGTCTCACCCAGTAATGAAGTTGAAGGGTTGTCATTCCACACGTGATGTCTCTGGACACAGACTGAAGTGAAGCATGTTGAGGTGGCAATCGTTGTGTTGGTTAGGTTGTGATCGGCAGATGCAATATTATTTGATATGGATTGGGAGAGGCATACGGGAAAGTGGGACCTATCCAATGGTTCCAGAACTGGGGGAAGTAGATGCTCTATAGTGGAGATGTGAGGTTCCTGCTGTCTTAGGGTTCAAAAAGACAATGGATAGTTAATGTTATCATGAAATTATTTGGCAATTGGGTTAACTTTGAAAAGTCCTTTTGTAAGGGTTTGCTGTACAGTACCCAGTATCTTGTATACAGCTGTGCTATTGGTTGCTTCTGATCTACTTGGTCTAGGCTTTTGAGAGAGTCTGCATATCACATATTACACAGCCTATATACTGAAAAGATTCAGTTTGTGTTTTAAAAAACTTCGAGACATAAAATTAATTTTACCCCTCTCGTATTAATTAACTAGTGATTTATATGACTACATTTCACTAGGAGTGTACATAAAAACCATTCCCACCACCAAAAGACTGTGACCCATCCCTCCCACCCACTCCCACCCCCCACTGGCCCAGGAAGCTGCATGTCTACTCCTCACCACAGGGTTTTTACTTTGGTGCCATACTTACAATTTGGTCTGGTCCTGCTTTTAGTTTCCCTTTCATATCTTCTTACTCGACATCTGTTGATGAGTGGGATTATCACATACTCACCGTTATCTTTCTGACTTAGCTCACTTAACATAATTCCTTCTAGCTCTGTCCAAGATGGGTCAGAGAAGGTGGGTTCATTGTTCTTGATATCTGCATAGTATTCCATTGTGTATATATACCACAGCTTTCTCAGCCACTCATCTATTGTTGGGCACCTGGGTTGCTTCCAGGTTTTAGCTATTGTGAATTGTGATGCTATGAACATAGGAGTACACACCTCTTTTTGGTTGGGTGTTATGGAGTCCTTGGGGTATAACCCCAGGAGAGAAATTACTGGATCATATGGAAGGTCCATGTCTAGCCTTCTGAGAGTTTTCCAGACTGCTCTCCACAGAGGCTGTACCAATTTACATTCCCACCAGCAATGTAAAAGGGTTCCTCTGTTCCCACAACCTCTCCAGCATTTGTTGCTGCTGTCCTTTTTGATGTATGCCATTCTTACAGGACTGAGGTGGTATCTTAGTGTTGTCTTAATTTGCATTTCTCTGACAATCAGTGACCTAGAGCAGTTTTTCATATGTTTGTTAGCCTTTTGGATCTCCTCTGAGGTAAATGTTTTGTTCATACCCCCTGCCCATTTTTGGATGGGTCATTTGCTTTTTTGGTGCTAAGTTTGCTGAGCTCTTTATATATTTTGGTGATTAGTTTCTTGTCTGATGTATGGCATGTGAAGATCTTCTCCCATTCTGTGAGGGGTCTCTTTGTTTGTTTAATAGTTTCTCTGGATGTGCAGAAGCTTTTCAATTTGATGTAGTCCCATTGGTTTGTTTCTGCTTTAGTCTTCTTTGCAATTGGGTTTGATTCATCAAAGATGTCCTTGAGGTGTAGGTGGGAAAGTGTTTTACCAATGTTTTCCTCTAAGTATTTGATTGTTTCTTGTCTGACATCTAGGTCTTTGATCCATTTGGAGTTGATTTTTGTTTCTGGTGAGATAAAGTGGTTCAATTTCGTTCTTCTGCATGTTATAACCCAGTTTTCCCAGCACCATTTATTGAAGAGAGCCTCCTTTTTCCATGTAATCCCTTTGGGCCCCCTTATCAAAGATTAGATGTCCATAGGTGTGGGGATTTATTTCTGGGCTTTCAATTCTGTTCCACTGCTCTGTATGCCTATTTTTGTTCCAGTACCATGGTGTTTTGATGATGATGGCTTTATAATATAAAGTCTGGGAGTGTGACGCCTCCATTTTTGTTTCTTTTCCTTATGATGGTCTTCGCAATTCTAGGTGTTTTCAGGTTCCAGATAAATGATTGTAGTGTTTGTTCTATTCTCTTAAAGAAGCTTGGTGGAACTTTGATGGATATTGCATTAAATTTGTATATGGCTGTGGGGAGAATATTCATTTTGATGATACTTATTCTTCCAATCCATGAGCATGGGATATCTTTCCATTTCGTGGTATCAGTCTCTATTTCCTTGAGTAGTGACTCATAGTTTTCAGTATATAAGTCTTTCACTTCTTTGGTCAACTTTATTCCTAGGTATTTGATTGATTTTGCTGAAACAGTAAATGGGAGTGATTTCTGGATTTCTTCTTCTTCAATTTAGTGTTTGCATAAAGAAATGCCACTGATTTTTGTACATTGATTTTGTAGCCTGATACCTTGCTCTATTGCCTAATAACTTCCAGTAGTTTTCTGCTGCATTCTTTAGGTTTTTCTATGTATACTATCATATCATCTGTAAATAGTGAGAGCTTGACTTCTTCCCTTCCAATCTGTATTCCTTTCATTTCTTTCTCTTGCCTGATTGCTATGGTAAGAACTTACAATACTATGTTGAAGAGTAACGGTGACAATGGACAGCCCTGTCTAGTACCCAATCTGAGGGGGAATGCTTTCAGCTTCTGTCCATTGAGTATGATGTTGGCTGTAGGTTTGCTATAGATAGACTCTACTATCTTGAGGAATTTCCCATATATTCCCATTTTTTGTAGAGTTTTGAGCATGAATGGGTGTTGGATTTTGTCACAGGCTTTCTCTGCATCTATTGAGATAATCATGTGGTTTTTGGCTTTGCTTTTATTGATGTGGTGAATGACATTGATTGACTTAGGATTCTGAACCAGCCTTGCATTCCTGGGATGAATCCCACTTGGTCGTGATGAATAATCTTTTTGATATGTTGCTGTATCCGGTTGGCCAAGATCTTGTTTAATATTTTGGCATCTATGTTCATCAGAGATATAGGTCTGTAGTTTTCCTTTTTTGTTCTGTCCCTATCGGCTTTTAGTATCAGGGTGATGTTGGCTTCATAGAAGGTGGAAGGGAGTATTCCTGTTTCTTCAATCTTATGGAAAAGCTTAAGAAGTATGGGTACTAACTGTTTCCTGAAAGTTTTTTAGAATTCATTTGTGAAGCCATCTGGTCCAGGACTTTTGTTGTTTGGGAGGTTCTTAATAACGGTTTCAATTTCGTTGTCTGTGATTGGTGCATTTAGATTTTGTAGTTCTTCTTGGTTCAGTTTTGGAAAGGCATATGCTTCTAGGAATTGTTCCATTTCTTCCAGATTCTCTAGCTTGGTGGCATATAGTTCTTTTTAGAAGTTTCGCAGGATTCTCTGGATTTCTGTGGTGTCAGTTGTGATATCTCCTCCATCGTTTACAATTTTATTAATTTGAGTCTTCTCTCTTTTTTGTTTGGTGAGTCTGGCTAGGGATTTGTCAATTTTGTTTAATCTTTTAAAGAACCAGTATTTGGCTTCATTGATCTTTTGTATGGTTCTTTTATTTTCGATGTTGTTTATTTCTGCTCTAACTTTAGTGATTTCTGTCCTTCTGGATGCATTAGGGTTCCTTTGTTCCTCGTCCTCTAAGTCCTTGAGGTGTGCAGTAAGGTCGTTCATTTGAACTTCTTCTTGGTGTTTAATATGTGATTATATGGCTATAAGTTTCCCTCTCAGTACTGCTTTAGCTGTGTCCCAAATATTTTGATAGGTTGTGTCTTCATTTTCATTTGTTTCCAGGAACATTTGAATTTCCTGCTTGAGTGAATCTCTGACCCAGTGGTTCTTAATGAGTATGTTGTTTAGTTTCCAAATTCTGTGACTTTTAATAATTTTCTGTTTGTTATTTAATATTAGTTTTACTCCACTGTGATCTGAGAAGATACTTGGGATGATTTCAATGCTCTTGAATTTATTGATGCTTTGTGGCCTAGCATGTGGTCTATCCTTGAGTATGTGTTATGTGGATTTGAAAAGAAGGTGTATTCCAGTTTTGGGGGGTGAAGGACTCTGAAAATGTCCAAGAGGTCTAGTCTGTCAATCTCTTCATTCAGTTCTCTTGTATATTTGTTGGTTCTCTGCTTTGTTTATCTGTCTAAGTGTGAGAGTTGGGTATTGAAGTCTCCCACTATTATTGTTTTACTATTGATGTATTTTTGAAAGTCTTTCAGTAAGTACTTGACGTATTTGGATGGTCCCTCATTGGGTGCATAGATGTTAATGATTGTTTAGTCTTCATGGCTGATTGATCCTCTAATCATTATGTAATGTCCTTGCCTATCTTTTATTACTTTATTTAATTTAAAATCTATCATGTCTGAGATGAGAATGGCTGTTCCTGCCCTTTTTTGTGGTCCATTAGTCTGCATGATAGTTTTCCATCCTTTCACTTTATTCTGTGTTTATCTTTTTGTGACAAATGGGATTCTTGCAAGCAGCATATGGTTGGGTTATGTTTTCTGATCCATCCCCCCTCCCTGTGCCTTTTGATGGGTAAGTTTAAGCCATTGACATTTATTGATATTATGGATTTAATGTATTATAGTGCCATTGTTCAAAAAAAATTTGTTTGCTCCGATATATTGCAAGTATTATAGTGATGTTCTTGTTTATTAGAGGTCTTTTAGAACCTCTTTCAGGGCCAGTTTGGTGATGGTTGCCTCCTTTAACTGTTGTTTGTCTAAGAAGGTTTTAATCCCTCCATCTAGTTTGAATGAAAGTCTAGCAGGATATATTATCCTTGGTTGAAACCCTTTTTCATTCAGGCTTGATAGATATCCTGCCATTCTCTTCTGGCTTTTAGAGTTTGAGTGGAGAAGTCTGCAGATAATCTTATGGGTTTTCCCTTGTATGTGATTTTTTGTTTCTCTCTTGCAGCCTTTAGGATCCTTTCTTTATCCTTACTTCTTCTCATTGTGACTATGATGTGTCTTGGTGTCTTCAGGTCTGGGTTGATTCTGTTTGGAACTCTCTGGGCCTCTTGAATCTTGATGTCCTTTCTGTTATTCAGGTCTGGGAAGTTTTCTTCTATTATTTCCTCTAGAATGTTTGCTTCTCCTTCCTCTCTTTCTTCCTCTGGCAGGCCAATTATGCGAATGTTACTTCTTTTGAGATCATCCCATATGTCTCTGTTGTTGTTTTCAGTTTCTCTCAATCTCTCTTTAAGCTCTTTCACCTCTTTCTTCATTTTCTCTAACTCATCCTCTGTCTGACTAATTCTGTTTTCTGCTTCTGTTAGTCTTCTTTCCCTTGCCTCAGCTTCTTTCTTCATTACAGCCATTTCAGCTTTCAGTTCTCTAATTGCCTCAAAATAATCAGTATTTTCCTTGGGGGTTTCAACTGTTATTTCCCTAATACTGCCATTCCTTTCCTCCAATGTTGTTTTCATTTCAGTGATTAATAAGTTTATTATTGCTTGCATACTTTTCTTATCTATGGTTACTTCTGGCTGACTTGTAGTTTCTTCTGGGCTCTTGTCTTCATTCATTGGAGTAGTAGTTTTATTTGTTTTTTTCTACCCATTTTTTGATTTATGTGTTTCTTTTTTTATGCTTTGTTGTCCCTCAGTTGTTGTGTCTTGAGCACAAGCAACATTGTACTAAATTCCTTTATGACAATTGCACTCACCAACCTCAGGAATTACCGTAGCAACTGAAGCAAGCATTGAAGCTGTTTAATTACTACTAGTTAGCCAAACAATTTCTCCAGTCCGTGAAAAAATAGTAACCAAATCCCAGTGAAGAAGAAAGAGAAAAGAAAGAAGGGATAGAAAGAATGGACAGTTATGCAAATCTACTATCCACTGTATATTCTAGGGGTAACAAGAAGGGAAAGGGGACTAGAGCAGAGATACACACATAGAGAGTCCACTCTTAGTCAGATTTCTTCCCCAAAATAATTCACAAATTCAGAAAGGCAAAGAAGAAGGAAGGAAGGAGTGTATGACAAGATAAAAAAGAAAGAAAGAAAAAGAAAAAAGAGACAAGTGTGAGAAAAGGGAAAAGATAAGAAAAAGAGCTGTAATTAAAGAGCAGTGAAAAGAAAAAAAACCCTCAGGACTAGACAAGGATGGCTGAAATAGACAGTTATGCAAATCTACTATCCACTGTATTTTCTAGGGGTGGCTAAAGGAGGAAGGGAAGTTGAGTAGAGACACTCACAGTGAGAGTCCACACTGAGTCAGTATTCTTCCCCAAAAAAATTCCCAAATGTGTATCAGTGAATTCAGAAAAGCACACTGTTTGGTGGTGTGGGGGATGGGGCCTGTGGCTTTGGAAGCTGTAGGATTAAGGAAGAAAGGATGACAAGAATTAGAAAAAGAAAAAAAAGAAAGAAAGAGAGAAAAAATAAAAAGATAAGAAAAAAGAACAGTCATAAAAGAGCGGTGAAAGGAAAGATTTTTATTTATTTATTTTTAATTATTTAATTAGCTATGCTGGGTGAGGTGGGGGGGTTGGCTACTTAGAAAGAAAAAAAAGGCCAGAGGTTTCAGAAGGGTATAGACTTAGAATGAATGATACTCCCTGGTGGGACAGGAATTTGGTAAAGAAAGAAAGAGGCTCCACAGGGGAGCCTGCTAGGAGCTGGTCCCCAGGGACTGGTTATGGGGGGGTGGGGAGGGGGAGGAGGTGTGCTTTATAATTAAACAGAAAAAAATATTTTCCCCCTTTTTTTCCTACTCTATTTCTTAACCCAAATTAAGTTATAGTCACCTCCTTGGTGTCACCGCTAGGACCCCTTATTGACTGGCCTACTAAAGGCAGAAAATCCTACCGTTTCTAGAGGATATGATCAGAGCTCAAGCCACTAGCAGGTTCTCAGTCCGCCATCTTCCAGGAACCCCCCTAAACCTATATTCTTAACCATGCTCAATACTACTTCTGTGAAGGTGTTAATCCTGACAGAGGCATGCTGGGCATCAGGGGACAGGGTCAGGTGATACTTTATGGGGAAAGAAAAGAAAAGTGTCCTCCTGCCCTTGAGTCTCATGTACACTATGATCCATGTTTACAGAAACTCAAATGCCACACAGCTGTCCTGGCTCCATCACTCCTGTGTAATGCTAGGCAGGGCATTCATCTCTTAGCTTCAGAATGTATAGTGAGGAGTTGGACCCAAGGGTCTCTAAGTTATGACATTTCTGCATCCTTATCCTCTCACAACAGCCACAACAGTTGCTAGGTCTGAGGCAGAGGTCATGGTGAGGGAACAGAGATTGAAGACCTGCTACTGTGTGAGAGAGTTTGAAGGAACCTTAAATGATGAATGTGTCTGAGAAACTCTTTCTCCTGTCCTCACTAACACTGATTTTTTTTTCAAGCGTGGGATCGATGCACTGCTGACATGGAGAGAGGACAAGTACTTGTATTCTTCCCTAAGAGCACAGAGGGCGGGCAGGCTCTTGCAGGTTTGAAGTTATCATTTTGGGCTGCCTGCCTTTGTGACTCTCCCTGGGGCTTACACAGGCAAGGGGTTGAGCCACTGTCTGGAGGAAGTTGGGAGGTGAGGCCAAGTGAGAAGAAGCACTAGCATTTTTGGCTTGGTATCTAGGGACAGATGCCACCTGACTTTTTTATTATTATTATTTATTTATAAAAAGGAAAGACTGACAAAACCATAGGATAAAATGGGTACAACTCCACACAATTCCCATCATCAGAACTCTGTATCCCATCTCCTCCCTTGATAGCTTTCCTATTCTTTAACCCTCTGGGAGTATGGACCCAAGGTCATTGTGGGATGCAGAAGGTGAAAGGTTTGGCTTCTGTAATTGCTTCCCCACTGAACATGGGTATTGGCAGGTCGATCCATACTCCCAGCATGCCTCTCTTTTTCCCTAGTAGGGTGGGGTTCTGGGGAATCAGAATTTCAAGACACATTGGTGGGGTTGTCTGTCCAGAGAAGTCTGCTTGGTATCATGCTAGCATCTGGAACCTGGTGGCTGAAAAGAGAGTTAACATATAAGCCAAACAAGTTGTTGACTAATGAATCTAAAGCCTGGAGTAGTGCAGATGAAGAGTTGGGGGGGTGTCTCTGTTCTATAGATAGCTAGTAGGCATATTTTAGTTATATTCCAAAGGGCCTGTAGCTATACTAGTTATTTTTTTTCCTGAGCCTGAAATCTGATATGCAGGTGGATTCTAGTTATCATCTGGGGAGATGATGTCATGGCTGGACCAGAAGGCTGGATCAGGGAAGAGAGTAGCTCCCTAATATGGGAAAGGTATATAAATATTGTTGACTATAAACCCCATCTATTTGATGTGATCTGGGGCCCATATTCAGCTTAGAAGTCTATGTGACCTTTGCATGCCTGTAGATCCGAGTTCACATTCTGTGGTCAAGAGTAGGAATGTTCCAAGCTGCCCCAATATCAGGACTCATCTTCCTCAGGTTTTAGTCACAAATTCTTCTTGTCTCTGGAACTGTGAGCCAGTTTATCTCAAAAGCCTTATCTTCCTAACCTATCCTTAAAGATAATCTTACCTGAGACTAATTTGGACTAGTAGCACACAGGAAAACTCCTTGCACACTGTCAAATGCCTAAAACCAGTGTGGTTTTCCTCTTCTTGGAAATTCCCAGAGCTCAAAAGAGACCTTTCACAAGCACCTGAAGTCTTTGGGATGAAGAATAAAACCCTGGTTTCTAAGAAGAGTTCTGCCAAAGAAGCAAGAGTATATATAAAGATAGGTGTGATTTTGTTTTGGAATAGAAAAGCAGTGACTAGGTGATGAGTGTATGGATCTATGGTATAAACTGAACCCAGAAGAAAGACAGTGTGATAAAGACCTTATGTTGTATGTGCTAAGATAAACTTACCTTTCTTCCATAGAGGGAGAGAAGTGGGTCAGAGAGTTGCAGAGTACACTGGAAGGTGCATGGGAACTATGGAAGTATAGGAAAGGGACATCCACTCCAGGGATGGTGGGGGAAGAGAGCAAGAAGACTTCATGGAGAAGATGACATCAAAGCTGAGTCCTGCAGAGACAGTAGAGGGAAAAAGAAAAGGGCATTTGGCCACTTTCCTGCATGCTTCTCTCAATTCAAATCAAATAATATTGCATCCGCTGATCGCAACCCAATCAACACGAGTGCCACCCCAGCATGCTTCACTTCACAATGTGTCCAGAGACTTCAGGTGTAGAATGGCAACCCTTCAGTTTCATCACTCGGGTGAGACCTTTCCTTTCATAGTATTCTCTAATTCCATTCCAGATGTTCCACTCCCCAATAAACTCCCCAAACCTAGATATAGTCCAGGTCCCCTGAGATAGAGCATATGTTCACATGTGTCCATAAACAAGGGAAAAATATATACCTGAAAGCAGAAGTACACAAGAGCCTGCAGGGAATGCCCCCCAACACTTCATCTGCACTATTCCAGTCTTTAGGTCCATGATTGTTCATTAATTTGTTTGGCTTTGTATGTTAACTCTCTTTTCAGTCACCAGGTTCCAGATGCCAGCATGATGCCGACCAGACTTCCCTGGACAGATGACCCCACCAATGTGTCCTGGAGCTCCGCTTCCCCAGAGACCCACCCTACTAGGGAAAGAGAGAGGCAGACTGGGAGTATGGACCAACCAGTCAACGTCCATGTTCAGCGGGGAAGCAATTACAGAAGCCAGACGTTCCACCTTCTGCAACTCACAAGGACCCTGGGTCCATACTCCCAGAGGGATAGAGAATGGGAAAGCTATCAGGGGAGGGGATGGGATATGGAGATTGGGTGGTGGGAATTGTGTGGAACTGTACCCCTCTTATCGTATGGTTTTGTTAATGTCTCCTTTCTTAAATAAAAAAAGAAAAAAGAAAAGGGCATTTGGAAGTAGTAATAGGTGTAGTAGGTGTAACTTTGAATGTGAAAAAAAATGGGAACATAGAAAAAATAGGAAACATAAATGTAGAGATAGTTATAGAAATAACAGTCAACCCATATCTGTGACCTTGGGAGAACTACTGTAACTTCCAGAGAAGAGAATAGGAATACAGAAATTTGGTGGTAGGGATGATGTGGGATTATATCTCTGTTATCCTGTAATTTTGTAAGTCAATATTAAGTCACAAATAAAATAAAGTTTTAAAAATCTGGATCCTGAAGGATTGGTTGGCATTACCTGGAAAATACAGGTTTTGGTACACAGTGGAATATTACTCAGACAAACTGATAAATTCACCTTCATCTCAACTTGGATGGAGTTTGAAGGAATAATGTAAGTTAAGAAATAAGCCAGAGGGAGTTGGGTGGTAGCGCAGCGAGTTAAGCATGTGTGGCGCGAAGTGCAAGGATAGGAATAAGGATTCTGGTTTGAGCGCCGGCTCCCCACCTGCAGGGAACTCCCTTTACAGGAGGTGAAGCAAGTCTGCAGATGTCTATCTTTCTCTACCCCTCTCTGTCTTCCCCTCCTCTCTCCATTTCTCTCTGTCCTATCTAACAATGATGACATCAGTAACAACAACAGGCCACCCCATTAGCTAGGGCCCTAGTTGGGGAGTCCTGAGATTCCCAAACAGACATGATGGGCCTAATAAATCCCCTTCTCCATTGTTACCTGTCATCTCTATCAGGGACAACAAAACAGACCCCTTCATGGGGCCCCATAGGACCTTGCTCTCCACTTGGATCAACAACGGCAGAGAATGTTCCATCCTCTGAAGGGAGGCTGGACAACATACTCTATGCTACACCTGAGGAAGATGGGTCCTGATATTGGGGCAACGTGGAATGTTCCTACTGATATGTGAGCTCGGACCTACAGAGATGCAGAGGTCACACAGACTCCTAAGCTGAATGTGGGTCCCAGATGACATCAAATCGATAGGGTTTACAGTCAACAATATCTATGCCCCTTTCCCATATTTGGCAGCTACTCTCTTCCCTGATCCAGCTTTCTGGTCCTTTTTCCAGCCATGACATCATCTCCCTAGACAATAATTAGGATCCACCTGCATATCAGATTTCAGCATGGGGGGGGGGAAGCTAGTATAGCCAGAGGCCCTTTGGAATATAATATGCCTACCAGCCTACAGAATAAAGACACCTCAGCTCTTCATCTGCACTACTCCAGGCTTTAGATTCATTAGTCAACAACTTGTTTGGCTTTATATGTTAACTCTCTTTTCAGCCACCAGGTTCCAGATGCTAGCATGATACCAAGCAGACTTCCCTGGACAGACAATTCTACCAATGTGTCCTGGAGCTCTGATTCCCCAGAACCTCACCCCACTAGGGAAAAAGAGAGGCATGCTGGGAGTATGGATCGACCTGTCAATGCCCATGTTCAGTGGGGAAGCAATTACAGAAGCCAGACCTTCACCTTCTGTATTTCACAATGACCCTGGGTCCATACTCCTAGAGGGTTAAAGAATAGGAAAGCTATCAAGGGAGGGGATGGGATACAGAGTTCTGGTGATGGGAATTGTGTGGAGTTGTACCCCTCTTATTCTATGGTTTTGTCAGTTTTTTCTTTTTATAAATAATAAAATAAAGAAATCAAAAAAACAACAAAAATAAAAATAAGGGCAACAAAAGGGAAAATAAATAACAAATAAAAATATGGAAAAAATTACTCTAACACCTGAGGAAGATGGGTCCTGAAATTAGTGCAGCCTGGAATGTTCCTGGCTGTGACCACAGAATGCCAGCTCAGACCTAATGGTATGCAGAGGTTACATAGGCTCCTGTGCTGAATATGGGCCACAGACCAAATTGATGGGATTTACAGTTAACAATATTTATATACTTTTCCCATATTTGGGAACTATTCTCTTCCCTGTTCCAGCTTTCTAGTCCTTTTTCCATTATGACATCATCTCCCCAGACAATAATCTGGGTCCACCAGCATATTAGATGTTGGGCACAGGCAAAAACTAGTAAAGTCATGGGCCCGTGGAATATACCTAAAATAGACCTACTAGCTTTTCCCATTTCAGAGACCCCAAATCTTCATCAGCAATATTCTTGCCTCTAGGCTCATGATCAGTCACCAATTTGTTCTGTTTTATATCTTATCTCTTTTTCAGCCACTAGGTTCCAGATGCTAGCATGATGCCAACCAGACTTCCCTGGACAAACAATCCCACCAATGTTTCCTGGAGCCCCACTTCCCCAGAGCCCTGCCCCACTAGGGAAAGAGAGACAGGCTGGGAGTATAGATTGACTAGCCAGTGCCCATGTTCAGTGGGGAAGCAATTACAGAAGCCAGACCTTCCAACTTCAGCATCCCATAATTATCCTGTGTCCATTGTCCCAGAGGGATAAAGAATATGGAAGATATGATGGGAGGGGATTGTATATGGAGCTCTGGGGATGGGCATTATGTGGAAATGTTCCCCTCTTATCCTATAGTCTTGTCAATATTTCCATTTTATAAATAAAACTTAAAAAAAGAGAAATAAGCCAGAAAGAAAAATGAATATGGAATGATTTAACTCATGAGTTGAACTTAAGAGACAGGAAGAGAAAGGGGAAACACAAAGAAACACCTGGACTGAGTTTGGTGTATTTCACCAAAGCAAAGAATTTTAAGGACAAAGGGTGGAGAAAGGGTTGGTGGGGAGGGAAGCTCTCAGGCCCTGGTAAATGATGAATAGACCTAATTTGGGATGATAGTGCTTTGCAGACACTTGTCTTGGTAAGATGAAAAAATGTACCATTTGCCAACAATAAACCATTAACCTCCCAATAAAAAATTTAAGAAAAATAAATTTAAAAAAGCCCAAATTCAGAGGAGACAGCATATACAGAGGAAAAGAATAAATACACTAAGGAAAACAAGTCTAGAGAATGGGTGCAGTGCAGAATCTTGGGTACAAGGGCAAGAGAGAAGAGCACCAGGAAGCAAGGAGCAGACTGGAAGTTTCTAATTTTTTTTTAATACTATAAACATCATTATGACCAAGATTACATGGAGAGAAAAAATGACCCAAAGTGCACTGAGGGGTGATGTGGGTGTGAACATGGCAAAGACACTGGTATCTTAATGCCAGCCAGAGATTTCCCCCATGCGATGCTGCTAAAAGTGATTATCACAAAGGGGTTGAGAGCAGAATAATAATATTCTAAACTCAAGGTTTTGCAACGCAGTTAATAATATTCCAGATGTACAATACCTCCCATGCCAGGAGAGACTAATTAAACTCTGGGTACAGGAAGTGTGTGTGGTTTCTATCTCTGTGTGTGTGGTCTCTACTATGTGTGTGTGTGTGTGTGTGTGTGTGTGTGTGTGTGTGTGTGTGTGTGTCTGAATCTGAGAACAGAATGAAATAAGACTTAATATGACATTTCACAATCTTTTCATGACCTTGGTAAGTAACCCCTACTTAAGGTTTGGTTCCTTGTTCACTCATGTACCTGCTGAGGGCTCTAGGAGAAATCATTTAGAAACATTATTAACTAGCAGGCTTCCCACTGAGCTATTTTCTTTACCAAGATTCCTTGCTCACCAGGAGTATCATTCCAATCCTTTAACTTTTTGCTTTCCCTCTCTTTTTTTTTTTTTTTCTAAGTGGCTGGAACTCTATTTGAGTGACAAAATGTCTGACCAATCAGAGACTTACCCCTGCCTGGGAAAGACTACCTGGAGGTTTTTGTTGTTTTGTTTTGGATACTTCTTACAATTGGCCTTCTTTGCTCAGGCTACCTGAGCCAATCAGGAACCATCCAAGCTGCAGACTGACAGCTAGAGGTTTTACTCTATTCTATTTAATTATTACTATTATATATGCATGTGTCCCTAATCCCTCTTCCTTCTTCAGGTTGACCAAAATCAACTGTTATTATTTTTTCCATTGCTAGGTGACTCAGTGTCCAATCCATTGTGAGAGGAACTTGTTTCAATCTACCTCTACCCTCCACTCTCCTTTTTCCCTCCCCTAGCTAATTAAAATTTTAAAAAGCTCTTTCCTTTCACTGCTTTTTTTCTGTTCTTGTCTTCTTCCTTCCTCATTCTTTTGCTTTGTGAATTCACTGACACTAGTTTGTGAATTATTTTTGATAAGAAATCTGACTCAGAGTAGACTCTCTCTGTGTGTATCTCTTCTCTACTTCCCTTTCTCCTATTGCTATCCCTCAAATTTACCATAGACAGTAGATTTGCATAATTGTCTATTCTTGCTTTCCCTTTTTTACTTTCTCTTTCTTTTTATTTCAGATTTGGTTGCTACTTTTTCTTGGACTAGAGGTGTTAACTGGTATTGGCTAAACTGCATCACTCCTTGCTTCAGTTACTATTGTTGTGATTTCTGAGGTTAATGACTGCATTTATCATAAAGGTATTTAGTATAGCGTGGCTAGTACTCAAAAATCAAAAACTGAAGAGTGACAGAACAGAAAAATAAAAAACACATCAGTAAAAAAAAAAAGGTTAAATCAAGAACAAATAAAACTGCTACCACAATTAATCAAGACAGGAGCCCAGAAGAAACTTCAAATCAGTCAGAAGTAACCAGAGATAAGAAAAGTATGCAAGCAATGGTAAATGTAATGATCACAGAAATGAAAACAACTATGAAGGAAAGTGCTAACAGAATTAGGGAAACAACAGATGAGAACCTCAAGGAAAATACAAGCTACCTCGAGGTAATTAGAGACCTGAAAGCTGCAATAGCTGAACTAAAATGTCAATTAGCAGAACAAGCTAATACTATAACTGAACTGAAGAAAGAAGCTGAGGAAAGGGAGAGCAGACTAACAGAAGCAGAAAACAGAATTATCCAGACAGAAGACAGAGGATGAGCTAGAGAAAACTAAGAAAGAGGTAAACGAGCTCAAAAAGAGATTGAGAGACTCTGAAAACAACAACAAAGACATATGGGATGATCTCAAAACATGTAACATTTATATAATTGGCCTGCCAGAGGAAGAAGGAGAGGAAGGGGAAGTAAACATTCTAGAGGAAATAATGAAAGAAAACTTCCCAGACCTAAACAACAGAAAGGACATTAAGATCCAAAAGGCTCAGAGAGTCCCAAACAGAATCAACCCAGACCTGAAGACACCAAGACACATCATAGTTACAATGAAAAGAAGTAAGGATATAGAAAGGATCCTAAAGTCCACAAGAGAAAAACAAAAAGTCACATACAGGGGAAAATCCATAAGACTTCTCCACTCAAACTCTAAAAGCCAGAAGAGAATGTCAAGATATCTATCAAGCCCTGAATGAAAAAGGGCTTCAACCAAGGATAATATATCCTGCTAGACTTTATTTCAGACTAGATGGAGGTATCAAAACCATCTCAGACAGACAACAATTAAAAGAGAAAACCATCACCAAGCCTGCCTGGAAAGAGGTTCTAAAAGACCTCTTATAAACAAGAACATCACCGTAGTACTTGCCATATATCAGAGCAAATAAAATATTTCTTGAATAATGGCACTACAATACATTCAATCCATAATATCAATAAATGTCAATGGCTTAAACTTACCCATTAAAAGGCACAGAGAGGGAGGATGGATCAGAAATCACAACCCAACCATATGCTGCTTACAAGAATCCCACATGACCCAACAAGATAAACACATACTTAGAGTGAAAGAATGGAAAAACTATCATACAAGCTAATGGACCACAAAAAAAGGCAGAAACAGCCATTCTCATTTCTGAAACAAAAGACTTAAATTAAATAAAGTAATAAAAGTGGAGTCAGGCTGTAGCAGCGGGTTAAGCACAGGTGGTGCAAAGCACAAGGACCAGCATAAGGATCCTGGTTCGAGCCCTGGCTCCCCACCTGCAGGGGAGTCACTTCACAAGTGGTGAAGCAGGTCTGCAGGTGTCTATCTTTCTCTCCCTCTCTCTGTCTTCCCCCTCCTCTCTCCATTTCCCTCTGTCCTATCCAACAGCAACAACAACAATAATAACTACAACAATAAAACAACAAGGGCAACAAGATGGAAAAAATAAATAAAATAAATATTAAAAAAGTAATAAAAGATAGGCATTACAGTACATAATGATTACAGTCGAAATCAACCAAAAAATTTAACAATTATTAACATCTATGCACCCAATGAGGGACCATCTAAATACATCAAACACCTAGTGAAAGAACCACAAAAATACTTCAATAGTAATACAGTAATAGTGGGAGAATTCAACAACCCACTCTCACACTTAGACAGATCAACAAAGCAGAGAATCAGCAAAGAAACAAGAGAATTAAATGAAGAGATGGGCAGACTACACCTCCTGGACATTTTCAGAGTTCTTAACCCCCAAACACAGGAATACATATTCTTTTCGCATCCACAGAACACATACTCAAGGATAGACCACATGTTAGGCCATAAGGACAGCATCAACAAATTCAAGAGCACTGAAATCATCCCAAGCATCTTCTCAGACCACAATAGAATAAAGCTAACATTTAACAACAAACAGAAAATTACTGAAAGTCACAAAATTTGGTAACTCAACAACACACTGCTTAAGAACTCCTGGGTCAGAGAGACACTCAAGAAAGAAATTCAAATGTTCCAGGAAACAAAAGAAAATGGAGACACAAGCTATCAAAATATTTGGGACACAGCTAAAGCAGTACTGAGAGGGAAATTCATAGCCATACAGTCACATGTTAAAGAACAAGAAAAAGCTCAAATAAACTATCTTATTGCACACATTAAGGACTTAGAAGAAAAGGAACAAAAGAATGCTAAAGCAACCAGAAGTATGGAAATCACTAAAATTAGAGCAGAAATAAACAACATCAAAATAAGAGATCCATAAAAAAAGATTAATGAAGCCGAATGTTGGTTCTTTGAAAAATTAAACAAGATTGACAAACCCATAGCCAGATACACTAAAAAGAAACAGAACTGTAAACGATAGAGGAAATATCACAACTGACACCACAGAAAATCATGCATAACTTCTATGAAAGAATATACGCCATCTAGCTAGAGAATATGGAAGAAATGGAAGAATTGCTAGAAATATATGCCTTTCAAAATTGAACCAAGAAGAACTACAAAACCTAAATGCACCAATCACAGACAAAGAAATCAAACAGTTATTAAGAATCTTACCAATAAAAAAGTCCTGGACCAGATGGCTTCACAAACAAATTCTACAAAACCTTCAGGAAACAGCTAATGCCTATACTTCTAAAGCTGTCCCATAAGATCAAAAAACAGGAACACTCCCTTCCACCTTCTATGAAGCCAACATCACCCTGATACCAAAAGCAAATAGGGACACAACAAAAAAAGGAAAACTACAGACCAATATCTCTGATGAATGTAGATGTCAAAATAATGAACAAGTTCCTAGCCAACAGGCTACAGCAGCATATCAAAAAGATTGTTCATCACAACCAAGTGGGCTTTAATTCCAGGAATAAAAGGCTGGTTCAACATATGTGAAGCAATCAATGTCATCCACCACATCAATAAAAGAAAAACCAAAAGCCAAAGGATTATCTCAATAGATTCAGAGAAAGCCTTTGATACATTCCAACACCCATTCATGCTCAAAACACTATAAAAAGTGGGAATAGATGGTAAATTCCTCAAGACAGTGGAATCCATACATAGCAAACCTACATCCAACATCATACTCAGTGCACAGAAGTTGAAAGCATTCCCCCTCAGATCGGGGACTAGACAGGGCTGTCCACTATCACCATTATACTTCAACACAGTATTGGAAGTTCTTGCCATAGAAATCAGGCAAGAGAAAGAAATCAAATAAATACATATTGGAAGGAAGAAGTCAAGCTCTCACTACTTGCAGATGATATGATAGTATACATAGAAAAACCTAAAGAATACAGCAGAAAACTATTGGAAGTAATTAGGCAATATAGCAAGGTGTCAGGCTACAAAATCAATGTATAAAAATCAGTGCATTTCTTTATGCAAACACTAAATCTGAAGAAGAAAACATCCAGAAATCACTCCCATTCACTGTTGCAGCAAAATCAATAAAATACCTAGGAATAAACCTGACCAAAGAAGTGAAAGACTTGTATACTGAAAACTATGAGACTCTATTGAAGGAAATAGAAAATGATACCAAGAAATGGAAAGACATCCCATGCTCATGGATTGGAAGAATAAATATTATCAAAATGAATATTCTCCCCAGAGCCATATACAAATTTAAAGCAATACCCATCAAAGTTCCAACAAGCTTCTTTAAGAGAATAGAACAAAAACTACAATCTTTTATTTGGAACCAGAAAACACCTGGAATCACCAAAACAATCTTGAGGAAAAGAAACAGAAATGGAGGCATCACACTCCCAGATCCACAAACTATATTATAAGGCAATCATCATCAAAACAGTCTGGTTCTGGAACAAAAATAGGCACACAGACCAATGGAACAGCAATGGAAGTCCAGAACTAAACCCCCACACCTATGGACATCTAATCTTTGATTAGGGGGCCAAAGTATTAAATGGAGGAAGGAGGCTCTCTTCAATAAATAGTGCTGGGAAAACTGGGTTAAAAAATGCAGAAGAATGAAACTGAACCACCTTTTCTCACCAGTAACAAAAATCAACTCCAAATGGATCAAGGCCATGGATATTAGACCAGAAACTATCAAATACTTAGAGGAAAACATTGGTGGAATACTATCCCACCTACACCTCAAGGACATCTTTGATGAAGCAAACCCATTTTCAAGGAAGATTAAAGCAGAAACAAACCAATGGGACTACATCAAATTGAAAAACTTCTGCATAGCCAAAGAAACTATCACTCAAATAAGGATACCCTTCACAGAATAGGAGAAGCTCTTCACATGCCATACATCTCACAGGAGGCTAATCACCAAAATAAACAAAGAACTAAGGAAACTTAGCACCAAAAAAGTAAATGACCCCATCCAAAAGTGGGCAGAGGATATGAATAGAACATTCACTACAGACAAGATCCAAAAGGCTAATAAACATATGAAAAATTGCTCCAAGTCACTGATTTTCATACAATTGCAAATAAAGACAACACTGAGATACCACCTCACCCTACTGAGAATGGCATACATCAACAGGGCAGTAGCAACAAATGCTGGAGAGGCTGTGGGGACAGAGGAACCCTTCTGCACTGCTGGTGGGAGTGTAAATTGGTCCTACTCCATGGAGAGCAGTCTGGAGAACTCTCACAAGGCTAGACATGGACATTCCATATGACCCAGTAATTCCTCTCCTAGGGATATACCCCAAGAACTCTATAACACCCAACTAAAAAGAAAAACCTATGTTCATAGCAGCACAATTCATAATAGCTAAAACCTGGAAGCAACCCAGGTGCCCAACAACAGATGAGTGGCTGAGAAAGCTGTGGTATATATACACAACGAAATACTATGTACCTATTAAGATAAATGAACCCACATTCTCTGACCCATCTTGGATGGAACTAGAAGGAATTATGTTAAGTGAGCTAAGTCAGAAAGATGAAGATCCCACTCATAAACAGAAGTTGAGAAAGGAGAACAGAAAGGGAAACTCAAAGCAGGATCTGACTAAATTTGGAATAGGGCACCAAAGTAAAAACTCTGGGTTGATTGATGATGAGGGCGGATGTTCAGCTTCATGGAGCTGGGGGATGGGGCAGGGAGGGAGGTGTGTGAAGGGGGAGGGGTTGGGTAGAACAGAGACTCTCGGTGGTTGGAATGGTGTTTATGTACACTCCCATTAATCTGTAATCATATAAATAACTATTTAAGTAATCTGAGAGGGAAAAACTGATAGAATGTCTCAAACTTTTTAAAGCACAGACTGAGTCTTTTAAATACATAGGCTGAGGCTTTGATATGTTGGCCTTCTTAAAAGCTAAGTCCAGGGAGAATAGAAGCAACCGGTGGCATAGCTATATACAAATAATGTCAAAGGAAATAAAATATGGCGATGGTTTGTATGATACAGCAATTCCTAACAAAGGGATTTCTCAAAGTTAACCCAAATGCCAAAAATGTGATTATAGTAATAACTATCTATTGTCTTCTTAAACCCTAAGGCAGAAGGAACCTCCTGCTTCCTCTATAGAGCTTATGTTTCTCCCAATCCTGGAACCTCTGGGGTGGGGCTCACTGCCCCGCATGCTTCTTTCAAGTCATACCAAATGATATTGCATCCGCCGATCCCAACTTAATGAACATAACAAGTACCACCTCAGCATGCTTCACTTCAGACTGTGTCCAGAGGTGTTGGGTGTAGAATGTCATCCCTTTGCCCTCATTACTCGGGTGAGACCTTTCCTTTCATGGTATTCTCTAATTCCATTCCAGTAGGTTCACTTCCTAACAAAGTCCCAAAACCCAGATATAGACGAGGTCCTGTGAGATAGAGCATATGTTCACATGTATCCATAAATTAGGGCAAAATATATACCTGAAAGCAAAAGTACACAATAGTCTGCAGTGAATCAGTATAAAGTTCATAATGAAATAGTGTCTACTTAGACTTAGATACCTTCTTCACCTACTTCCTATTACAGTTCTCTCACTCATTCCAAAGTAACCTTATCAAAGCAAGAACTGAAAATGCTGAATAAGGGCAAGAGACTAGCATACTTTAATGATGATTCTTTAGTCACTATCAAGCCATCCCAACAGCTGGAGCCCTAGTCAGGGAGTCCTGAGATTCCCAACCAGGCTTATTGGGCCTAGAACTCGAATAAATCCCTCTCTCCATTGTTACTGGTCATTTCTATCAGGAACAACAAAATAGACCCCTTTGTGGGCCCCCAGAGGACCTTGCCCTCAACCTGAATCAACAATGGTAGAGAATATTGCATCCTCCTTAGGGAAGCTGGACAGCATACTCTATGCTACACCTGAGGACAATGGGTCGATATTAGGGAAGCATGGAATGTTCCTACTCATGACCACAGAATGTGAGCTCAGATCTAGAGGGATGCAGAGTTGACATAGGTTCCTAAACTGATTATGGGCCCCAGATCACATCAAATTATGAGGTTTATAGTCAACAATATTGATACCCCTTCCCCATATTTGAGTGCTACTCTCTTCCCTGATCCAGCTTTCTGGTCCTTTTTCCAGCCAGGACATCATCTCCCCAAACAATATTTGGATCCACCTGCATTTCAGATTTCAGGCTCAGGCAAAAAACCCAAAAAACTAGTATAGCCACAGGTCCTTAGGAATTTAACTAAAAGATGCCTACTAGCTATCTACAAAATGCAAGATCCCCCAACTCTTCATCTGCACTATTTCAGCCCTTAGGTCCATGATTGGTCAACGATTTGTTTGGCTTTGTATGTTAACTTTCTTGTCAACCACCAGGTTCTAGATGCTAGCATGATGCCGACCAGCCTTCCCTGGACAGAGGACCCCACCAATGTGTCCTGGAGCTCTGCTTCCCCAGAACCCTTCCCCACTATGGAAAGAGAGAGGCAGGCTGGGAGTATGGATCGACCTGTCAACGCCCATACTCAGTGGGTAAGCAATCACAGAAGCCATATATTCAACCTTCTGCATCCCACAATGACCTTGGGTCCATACTCCCAGAAGGTTAAAGAATAGGAAAGCTAGGCAATCGGTGGTAATGCAGCGGGTTAAGTGCAGGTGGCCAAAAGTACAAGGACCAGCGTTTGATCCCCGGTCCCCCACCTGAAGGGGAGTTGCTTCACAAGTGGTGAATTAGATCTGCAGGTACCTATCTTTCTCTCTTTCTCTGTCTTCCCCTTCTCTCTCCATTTCTCTCTGTCCTATCAAACAACAACAACATCAATAACTACAACAGTAAAAACAAAAAGGGAATAAATAAATAAATATTTTTATAAGACTAGGAAAGTTATTAGGGGAGGGGATAGGACACAGAGTTCTGGTGGTGGGAATTATGCGAAGTTGTACCCCACTTATCCTATGGTTTTGTCAATGTTTCCTTTTAATAAATAAAAATAAAATAAAAAAGAAACATTATTCACAAGTTCTACATTTTAAAAATTACCCCACCAACCAGTAGCATTGCCCTCCTCCAAGAGAAACAAACATTTTACCATATAAGAAACTAAAGTGCACCAATCACAGACAAAGAAATTGAAACCATTATTAAGAATCTCCCCAACAACAAAAGTCCTGGACCAGATGGCTTCACAAATGAATTCTACAAAACTTTCAGGAAACAGTTAGTACCCATACTTCTTAAGCTTTTCCATAAGATTGAAGAAATAGAAATACTCCCTTCCACCTTCTATGAAGCCAACATCACCCTGATACCAAAAGCTGATAGAGACACAACAAAAAAGGAAAACTACAGACCTATATCTCTGATGAACATAGATGCCAAAATATTAAACAAGATCGTGGGCAGCCAGATACAGAAACAAGGATTGTTCATCACGACCAAGTGGTATTTATCCCAGGAATGCAAGGCTGGTTCAACATCCATAAGTCAATCAATGTCATTCACTGCATCAATAAAAGCAAAGTCAAAAACCACATGATTATCTCAATAGATGCAGAGAAAGCCTTTGACAAAATCCAACACCCATTTGTGCTCAAAACACTACAAAAAATGGGAATATATGGGAAATTCCTCAAGATAGTGGAGTCTATCTATAGCAAACCTACAGCCAACATCATACTCAATGGACAGAAGCTGAAAGCATTCCCCCTCAGATCAGGGACTAGACAGGGCTGTCCACTGTCACCGTTACTCTTCAACATAGTATTGGAAGTTCTTGCCATAGCAATCAGGCAAGAGAAAGAAATGAAAGAAATACAGATTGGAAGGGAAGAAGTCAAGCTCTCACTATTTACAGATGATATGATAGTATACATAGAAAAACCTAAGGAATGCAGCAGAAAACTACTGGAAGTTATTAGGCAATATAGCAAGGTATTAGGCTACAAAATCAATGTACAAAAATCAGTGGCATTTCTTTATGCAAGCACTAAATCTGAAGAAGAAGACATCCAGAAATCACTCCCATTTACTGTTGCAGCAAAATCAATCAAATATCTAGGAATAAAGCTGACCAAAGAAGTGAAAGACTTGTATACTGAAAACTATGAGTCGCTATTCAAGGAAATAGAAACTGATACCAAGAAATGGAAAGATATCCCATGCTCATTGATTGGAAGAATAAATATCATCAAAATGAATATTCTCCCCAGAGCCTTATACAAATTTAATGTAATACCCATCAAAGTTCCACCAAGCTTCTTTAAGAGAATAGAACAAACACTACAATCATTTATCTGGAACCTGAAAACACCTAGAATTGCCAAAACCATCTTGAGGAAAAGAAACAGAAATAGAGGCATCACACTCCCAGACATTAAACTATATTATAAAGCCATCATCATCAAAACAGCATGGTACTGGAACAGAAATAGGCACACAGACCAGTGGAACAGAATTGAAAGCCCAGAAATAAATCCCCACACCTATGGACATCTAATCTTTGATAAGGGGGCCCAAAGGATTAAATGGAAGAAGGAGGCTCTCTTCAATAAATGGTGCTGGGAAAACTGGGTTGTAACACGCAGAAGAATGAAATTGAACCACTTTATCTCACCAGAAACAAAAATCAACTCCAAATGGATCAAAGACCTAGATGTCAGACCAGAAACAATCAAATACTTAGAGAAAAACATTGGTAAAACAGTTTCCCACCTACACCTCAAGGACATCTTTGATGAATCAAACCCAATTGCAAGGAAGACTAAAGCAGAAACAAACCAATGGGACTACATCAAATTGAAAAGCTTCTGCACATCCAGAGAAACTATTAAACAAACAAAGAGACCCCTCACAGAATGGGAGAAGATCTTCACATGCCATACATCAGACAAGAAACTAATCACCAAAATATATAAAGAGTTCAGCAAACTTAGCAACAAGAAAGCAAATGACCCCATCCAAAAATGGGCAGAGGGTATGAACAAAACATTTACTACAGAGGATATCCAAAAGGCTAACAAACATATGAAAAACTGCTCTAGGTCATTGATTGTCAGAGAAATGCAAATTAAGACAACACTAAGATACCACCTCACTCCTGTAAGAATGGCATACATCAAAAAGGACAGCAGCAACAAATGCTGGAGAGGTTGTGGGGACAGAGGAACCCTTTTACATTGCTGGTGGGAATGTAAATTGATCCAGCCTCTGTGGAGAGCAGTCTGGAAAACTCTCAGAAGGCTAGACATGGACCTTCCTTATGATCCAGTAATTCCTCTCCTGGGGTTATACCCCAAGGACTCCATAACACCCAACCAAAAAGAGGTGTGTACTCCTATGTTCATAGCATCACAATTCACAATAGCTAAAACCTGGAAGCAACCCAGGTGCCCAACAACAGATGAGTGGCTGAGAAAGCTGTGGTATATATACACAATGGAATACTATGCAGCTATCAAGAACAATGAACCCACCTTCTCTGACCCATCTTGGACAGAGCTAGAAGGAATTATGTTAAGTGAGCTAAGTCAGAAAGATAAAGATGAGTATGGGATGGTCCCACTCATCAACAGAAGTTGAGTAAGAAGATCTGAAAGGGAAACTAAAAGCAGGACCTGACCAAATTATAAGTATGGCACCAAAGTAAAAACCCTGTGGTGAGGGGTAGACATGCAGCTTCCTGGGCCAGCGGGGGTGGGAGGGATGGGTCACAGTCTTTTGGTGGTGGGAATGGTTTTTATGTACACTCCTAGTAAAATGTAGTCATATAAATCACTAGTTAATAATATGAGAGGGGGAAAATTAATTGTATGTCTCAAAGTTTTTTAAAACACAGACTGAATCTTTTTAATATATAGGCTATGTAATTGATATGCAGACTCTCTCAAAAGCCTAGACCAAGTAGATCAGAAGCAACAAAGAGCACAGCTATATACAAGATACTGGGGACTGTACAGCAAACCCTAACAAAAGGACTTTTCAAAGTTAACCCAATTACCAAATAATGTCATGATAACATTAACTATCCATTGTCTTTTTGAACCCTAAGACAGCAGGAACCTCACATCTCCACTATAGAGCCTCTACTTCCCCCAGTCCTCGAACCCTTGGATAGGGCCCACTTTCCCGTATGCCTCTCCCAATCAATATCAAGTAATATTGCATCTGCCGATCACAACCTAATCAACACAACTATTGCCACCTCAACATGCTTCACTTCAGACTGTGTCCAGAGACTTCACGTGAGGAATGACAACCCTTCAACTTCATTACTCGGGTGAGACCTTTCCTTTCATAGTATACTCTAATTCCATCCCAGGTGGTTCACTTTCTAACAAAGTCCCAAAGCCTAGATATACACCAGTTTCTGTGAGAGAGAGCCTATGTTCACACGTATTCATAAACTACTGCAAAATATATACCTGAAAGCAGAAGTACACTAGAGTATGTAGTGAGTATCCCCCTAACACTTCCTCTCCACTATTCCAAGTTTTGCGTCCATGATTGCTCAACAATTTGTTTGGCTTTGTATGTTAACTCTTTTCAATCACCAGGTTCCGGATGTCATCAGGATGCCGGCCAGGCTTCCCTGGACTGAAGACCCCACCAATGTGTCCTGGAGCTCCGCTTCCCCAGAGACCCATCCTACTAGGGAAAGAGAGAGGCAGACTGGGAGTATGGACCGACCAGTCAACACCCATGTTCAGCGAGGAAGCAATTACAGAAGCCAGACCTTCCTCCTTCTACAACCCACAATGACCCTGGGTCCATGCTCCCAGAGGGATAGAGAATGGGAAAGCTATCAGGGGAGGGGGTGGGATATGGAGATTGGGTGGTGGTAATTGTGTGGAGTTGTACCCCTCCTGCCCGATGTTTTTGTTAATTAATCCTTTCTTAAATAAAAGGAAAAAAAAAAAAGAAACTAAAGGCAGGGCTGAGTAGTAGCACACCTGGTTAACTACATGTTTTGCCAAGCACAAGGACCTGGGTTCAAGTCCTCCATCCCCACTTGTAGAGGGGAGGCTTCATGAGTGGTGATGCTGCACTGTAGGTGTCTCTCTCTCTCTCCTCCATCCTTGTTCCCTCAGTTTCTCTCTGTCCTGTCAAATTAAATAGGTTAATTAATGAAATGAAAGAAAAAGAAACTAAAGGCCAGACCAGTTTAATGATTTCTCCAAAAGAAAATAGTATGACAAGGACTGAGAATCCATGCTCCCCATTTCCTACCCAAGACTCTGTCCCATGCATGTCTGGAGTGACTGCATTGCCATTTGCTACCTGTACTGGAGATGATGGGCAAGTCAGAAAGTTTTGTCAGATGTGAGGGGACCACTCTGGGCTTTCTGTCAATGATGCCACTCAAAGTCCCCAGATGCATTTGAGTACAAAGACTTCTGTCACCTTTCACTTCAAATCCCACTCTGACCTTTGTTTCCATGATTTAAAAGGTAAATAGAAGGATGAATACTAGATGATTTCACTTATCGGTGGAATTTAAGGAATAAGGCCAGAAAAAGGAAATATCAGGTGAAACTTGGACTGGGTAGAGTATATTACACCAAAGGAAAGGACTTTGGGGAAGGAAAGGAAGGGAGGCGGTGGAGAGGATGTTAAGGTCCTAGTGCCTGATGATAAAAAAGGACCTTAATTGGGGGTGAGAGTTACTTTCAGAAACTTATTATGGGGAGATTGTATCCATGTGACAATGACTGTATTATAAGCCATTAACTCCACCCTCAGTAAAGTGATGTTTAAAAAAGTTAAGTAGAGTGAGGAGACTAGGAGAAATGGGAGTGGTATTGTAGGAGTCATGTCACTTTGTGTTAGCTAATGAAAGACTGTCCAAATACACCACAGCTGTGTCTGCTCCAAGAGGGTATTTGTGAGAGTCAAAGCTTTCAGGTGTTTAAAATATGTAACTGTAGAGGGGATAGAGAGGAACAAACAACAGCTTGATAGCTTTCTTTTCCCTTCCCTTCCTTGGCATCAAATGAACATGTTCAGTATCCAGGAAGACCACGGAGGAACTTCCCCTGGCCTAGGATGATGCTTGACTGATCCTGCTACTTCTTTCTTTCTTCCTGTTCCCACAGGATCCCGTGTGCCCTCCTCCTTCGCCCTCTTCATCAGGCAAATGGTTCTTGAGGCAGAAAGGTCTGAACATCTGCGCAAGGATAACCTGCTGTGAGGATCTGACAGGCAGGCATGATGTCTTTAATCATCAAATTATTTCCAAGACCCAAAGCCCAAGGCCCGTGGAAACAGAATATGGGAAGGACTGAAGCAGGTGTGCTCTGGAGGTGTCTTCATTGCTGGCTGACTGGCAATTAACTGTGGTGACGCTCTGCCCTCTGGTGGTGTATCTAGAAATTATCACGGTCTCCTTGGCTGCTCCCAAAACCTGAACTGGATTCTACTGAAAGCCTTCTGAGAAGGGCTTTGTTCCCCTTGGCTTCCTGGCATAGGCGTGGGCTGGGGTGGGGGCACATGAAGGAAGGAGAATATGGGGGGATAAGAAAAGAATAGTCAGTTGAGCACCTGGAGACTTAGGCTTTCTTGAAAGACAAATGACAGGCTTCCCTGAAAGAAATTGCCACAGCTTTACCAATCACGAAGCTTCTCTTTGGATGGTGCACCTATGTGGTGGCCAAGAGCTTGAACCCAGGTACATATGCATGAAAAGTGTGCAGCTTTATAAGTTGAATTACCTCCCAACCCTACCCCAAAGGTTTCTATCTAAAGATTGTTTCATAGGACTCCCCCCCCACACACACACCCTATTTTCTATATTAGTTTAAAGAAGTTAAATAACTTGTCAAGCAGAAGTAGTAGAGATGCAGTTTAAACCTAGGACATCTCTTAACTACTCTACTATACTGTTTCTGTCCCAGTTCTGACTAAAATAGGTCAGTGGGGGAAAAGAACCTGGATACTGAGAAGTGAGTAACAGTAGAGACTGAAACCACCTGCAGAAGTAGTGAAGTCTTGGATTCCACAAAGGGAAAAAGTCCAAGGCAAGATGGGCTCTCTAAGAACAGATTCTGCAAGGAAAGTGAGTGTCATTTGCGATGTATCTTCCTTGAGAGCCTGCCACAACTAAGATCATAATAACAATGACTTCCACAAGAGGAATCAAGTGTTAATCAAATTTTACCTTGGAAATACTTCAGTTCCTTTAGAGAATAAGAATTGTTTGAATATGGGCAGTGCCTAGTAGTGTTGTGCATTTGATAAGTGCATACTAAATGTTGTTAGGATATAAAATTAACAATAATAACTAATTTAATTGGCAATGCCAGGGAGTTTTCTAGGGCTTTATATGGATTATCTTGTGGCATTCATAATGTCTAGGTGAGCTTACATAGTTACTTTTGTTATCTTTGTTTTATAAATTAAAAAAGAAGAAGACGGAGGAGGAGAAGGAAAAGGAGAAGGAGAAGGGCTGGGTGGTGGCACACCTAGTTAAATGCATCTAGTATGAAACATAAGGATCTGGGTTAGAGCCCCCTCCTCCCCACCTCACAAGTGGTGAAGCAGATCTTCAGGTGTCTCTCTCCCTCTCTATCTCCCCTTCCCCTCTCTATCTCCTGTTTCTCTCTCAATTTCTCTCTGTCATACCCAATTTGAAAAAGGGGGTGGTTGTGCTCCTTGTTAAGCACACACATTACAGTACACAAGGACCCAACTGCAGAGGTAAAGCTTTGTGAATGGTAAAGTAGTGTTGCTGGTTTCTTTCTGTCTCTCTCCCTCTGTATTTCCATCTTCCCTCTCAACTTCTGGCTGTCTCTATCAAATAAATAAGATAATTTTTTAAAATCTTTAAAAAAAGGAAAAAAATGACCACCAGGAGCAGTGGATTCATAGTGCTGGCACTGAGTTCCAGTGATAACTCTGGAGGAAAATAATTAATTAAAGAAAAACAGAGTTATTGAGAGTTAAAATAACTCTCTATGATCACACAGAGGGTGAAGGGAGAACTTTAATCCAGGTGATAAGTCTCCAGTGTCTGCTCTTTTAGCCACCATGTTTGTTGCCTTTCTAGATCAGAAGAAAGACATGAAGTATGATAATAGGAATTTTTAAAAGTGTCTTTAGGATACCTCCACTCTGACCCAGCAGTTCTTCCCTTGGGGACCATTGATAGGATTCAGGAATTCTAAGCACATTTCTGGAGAATTAATATTAACAGGAACAGATGATCTTTATGTGCTTGCCCAACTGTGGAATTCAGTGGTTTCAAACCTAAGAGCTCCTGTATAAGGTTAGTGCTATTCTTGATGCCATTTTTTTTGTGGGCAAAACTGAGTAATTTTGCAGAAAAAAAATGTAGATTAAGTAGGCCAAGTCTCTCTGCCAGTAAGTAGTACTGGGAATTGAATCTAAATGGCCTGGATCTTGGCTGTTAATCATTATGTTAGATTTCCTGTGGCCCTTGTTACAGGAGTCAAAAAGAAGATTGTCCCCCAAACAATTAGATCTATTACTATGGACAATCTTGGAGTGAAGTTAGACTTTTTCTGGGGTTTTTTTTAAGATTTTATTTACTTATTAATGATAAAGATAGGAGGAGAGAGAAAGAACCAGACATCATTCTGGCACATGTGCTACCAGGGATTGAACTCAGGACCTCATGCTTGAGAGTCCAAAGCTTTATCACTGTGCTACCTCCCAGACCACACTCTGTTTTGTTTTTTTTTTTCATTTTACTATATAAAAATTCAGTTTTCTTGTAAGTAACAGGTTCATATTTTATTAACTCATAGGGATATCTCAAACTGGAATGGTTTATTTCTGGCTCTGAATCAGTGTAAATGACATGTTGTCCAGGCCCCAGGAAGCAAAAAAGAACAGAGAAGCTGAATAAGAGAGACTGTGAAACAACTGCCCTCATTATCATCTCTAATAATTTGTTTCTTTCATGAGGAAAACACTATAAAAATGAGAAAAGCTGGAAAAATTCCTTAACATAGTGTAGTCCATGTATAGCAAGCCTACAGCCAGCATCATACTTAATAGTGAGAAACTGGAAGCATTCACCCTCAGATTAGGTACTAGACAGGGCTGCCCACTATCATCATTACTATTCAATATAGTGTTGGAAGTTCTTGCCATAGCAATGATAAAGTAATTAAAAGGATGATTGGAAGATAAGAAATTAAACTCTCACTATTTGCAGATGATGTGATTTTATATATATGTATATCGAGAGAGAGAGAGGATCCAGTAGGAAGCTCCTGGAAATTATAAGGTAATATAGTAAGGTGGCAGCCTACAAAATTAATATTCAAAAGTCAGTGGCATTCCTTTATGCAAACACTAAGTTAGAAGAAGAAGAAATTCAGAAATCAGTCCCTTTTACTACAGCAACAAAACAATAAAATATATAGGAAAAAATCTAACCAAAGCAGTGAAAGACTTGTATACTGAAAATTATGAATAATTATTCAAGGAAATAGAAAAAGATACAAAGAAGTGAGAAGATATTCCATGTTTATGAACTGAAAGAATTAGCATTACCAAGGTGAGTATTTTACCCAGAGATATAAACAAATTTAATACAGTTCTGATCAAGGTACCACCCATTTTTTAGGAGAATAGAACAAAAGCAACAAATGTTTATGTGGAGTCAGAAAATACCTAGAATTGCCAAAACAATCTAGAGAAGAAAGAACAGAGCTGAAGTCATTGCCCTCCCAGACCGCAAACTATATTATATGGCCACTGTAATGAAAACTTCCTGGTAATTCAACAAAAATGGACACATTGACTAGTGGAATAAAATTGAGAGCCCAGAAATTAGCCCTCATACTAATAGACATCTAATCTTTGCCAAAGGTTCCCAGATCATTAAATCGATAAAGGAGAGTCTTGTCAACAAATGATGTTGGAAAAGCTGGGTTGAAGCTTACAGAAGAATGAAACCGAACCACTATATTTCACCATGCACAAAAGTAAACTCCAAGTGGATCAAAGACTTGGATGTTAGACAAAAAACTATCAAATACTTACTGGAAAATATTGGCAGAATTCTTTTCCAACCAAATTTTATACACATCTTCAACGGTACAAATCCAGTTGCAAGGAAGAGCAAAACAAAAATAAACCAATGAGGCTATATCAAATTTTAAAACTTCTTCACAGCAAAAGAAACCACCACCCAAAGAGGCCCTTTACAGAATGGGAGGTCTTTACATCAGACAAGAGACTAATAACATAAATATCTAAAGAGCTCATCAAACTCATCAATAAAGCAAAATAACTCCATCCAAAAATGGGGAGAGGAATAGAATATCCAAAAGAGGCTCCTAGGATTATACCTAAAGTAGACCTACTAGCTTTTTCCATTTCAGAGACCCCAAATCGTTATCTGCAATATTCTTGCCTTTAGGTTCATAATTAGTCAACAATGTGTTCTGCTTTATATCTTAACTCTTTTTCAGCCACTAGGTTCCAAATGCTGTCATGATGCCAACTTGACTTCCCTGGGCAGACAACACCACCAATGTGTCCTGGATCCCCACTTCCCCATGGCCCTGCCCCACTAGGAAAAGAGAGAGAGAGAGGCTTGGAGTATGGATCAACCTGCCAATGTCCATGTTCATCATCGGGGAAGCAGTTACAGAAGCCAGAGCTTCCACCTTCTGCACCCTATAATGATCCTGGGTCCACACTCCTAGAAGGATAAAGAATAGGAAAGCTATCAAGGGAGGGGATTGGATGTGGAGTTCTGGTGGTGAGAATTGTGTGGAATTGTACCCCTCTTATCCTATAGTCTTGTCAATATTTTTACTTTATTAATAAATAAAATTTTAAAAGAAAAAAAAAAAGAATATCCAAAGGATCAACAACTATATGAAAAAAAAAAAGTCCCAAGTCATTGATTGTCAGAGAAATGCAGATAAAAACAATGAGATACCACTTCACCTGTTAGAATGTCAGACATCAGAAATGATAGCAACAACAACTTCTGGAGAAGTTTTGAATCAAAGGAACTCTTCTCCTGCGCTCCTGGTGGAAATGTAAATTGGCCCAACCCTTGTGGGGAGCACTTTGAAGAACTCTCATTACCCTATCATCCTATAATTCTTCTCCTGGGGATATATCCTAAGGAACCAAATATACCCATCCAGAAAGATTTGTATATACCTATGTTCATAGCAGCACAATTTTTAATAGCCAAAACCTAGAAGGAACCCAGGTGTCCAACAACAGATAAGTGGCTAAGAAAGTTGTGGTCTATATACACAATAAAATACAACTAAGCTATTAAAAATAGTGAATTTCCCTGTCTCCTCACCTCATTTTGGATGAAGCTTGAAGGAATCATGTTAATTGAGATAAGCCAGAAATAGAAGGATGAATATGGGATGATCTCACTCAGAGACATAAGTTGAAATATAAGAACAGAATGGAAAACACAAAGCAGAACTTGGACTGGAGTTGATGTATTCCACCAAAGGAAAAGACTCTGGGCTGGGTGGACAGTTCAGGTCCTAGAACATGATGGCAAAGGAGGACCTAGTGGGGTTGAGCTGTTATGTTGAAAACTGAGAAATGTTATACACGTACAAACTATTGTATTTAACGGTTAACTGTAAACCATTAATTCCGCAATAAAAAAAAATTTTTTAAATCATGACCATGAAGCAAGTGTCATTCTTTACTTCACAGCCCACTCCCCTAGCACATTTCTGACCTATATTTTGTTTTAAAAAACATGTTTAATGAAAAAAAATAATGGATCTTACATTTCACTGTATGTTTCCCCTAAAATGTCAATAATTCTTGACTTTCCTCCCTAAAATTTACAGTGACAATTATTTTACCCTTTAGTTTATAATTTTCCCCTTTTTCCTAAGCATTTTGTTTTTCAAAACCACATTCCTAGGCTCACATTTATTTTCTATCTGCTGAGACTGAGGTTTCAAGATCACTGAATAGAATAACCAAAATGTACAAAGGTGCAGAATGAGACCAACATAATAGTCCCAAAAGGTACAGATGATTTATGTGGGCCTATAGTTAGATTTCTAGAAGATCGTGTAGACAAACATAGTACACACTAGCCCCGTGAACAGCACTACTCCTGTGCTGACTGTACTCCCCGGCTGCCGTGGGATACTGTTTCTTGTTTTCATATCCAGGGTGACTCAGATATTAGTGGAGACTTCTTAGATATGGTACTTTGGATTTCTTTTTTTTTGATATTTATTTATTCCCTTTTGTTTCCCTTATTGTTTTATTGTTGTAGTTATTATTGTTGTTGTTATTGATGTCGTCGTTCTTGGATAGGACAGAGAGAAATGGAAAGAGGAGGGAAAGGCAGAGAGGGAGAGAGAAAGATAGACACCTGCAGACCTGTTTCACTGCCTGTGAAGCGACTCCCCTGCAGGTGGGGAGCCCGGGGCTAGAACTGAGATCCTTACTCTGGTCCTTGTGCTTTGCGCCATGTGAGCTTAAGCCGCTGCGCTACCGCCCAACTCCCCAGATTTCTTTTTTCAAATTTTTAATAGTGATTTAATAGTGACTGATAATATTGTAGGGTAAAAAGGGGAAAATTCTGTACAATTCTGAGTACCAGAGTTCTTCTTTTTTTTTTATGTTTACCCTTTTCTTTTTTTTTTCTTTTATTTAAGAAAGGAATAATTAACAAAACCATAGGGTAGGAGGGGTACAACTCCACACAATTCCCACCACCCAATCTCCATATCCCACCCCCTCCCCTGATAGCTTTCCCACTCACTATCCCTCTGGAAGCATGGACCCAGGGTCATTGTGGGTTGTAGAGGGTGAAAGGTCTGGCTTCTGTAATTGCTTCCCCGCTGAACATGGGCGTTGACTGGTCAGTCCATACTCCCAGTATGCCTCTCTCTTTCCCTAGTAGGGTGGGTCTCTGGGTAAGCGAAGCTCCAGGACGCATTGGTGGGGTCTTCAGTCCAGGGAAGCCTGGCCGGCATCCTGATGACATCTGGAACCTGGTGATTGAAAAGAGTTAACATACAAAACCAAACAAATTGTTGAGCAATCATGGACGCAAAACTTGGAATAGTGGAGAGGAAGTGTTAGGGGGATACTCACTACATACTCTAGTGTACTTCTGCTTTCAGGTATATATTTTGCAGTAGTTTATGAATACGTGTGAACATAGGCTCTCTCTCACAGAAACTGGTGTATATCTAGGCTTTGGGACTTTGTTAGAAAGTGAACCACCTGGGATGGAATTAGAGTATACTATGAAAGGAAAGGTCTCACCCGAGTAATGAAGTTGAAGGGTTGTCATTCCACACGTGAAGTCTCTGGACACAGTCTGAAGTGAAGCATGTTGAGGTGGCAATCGTTGCATTGATTAGGTTGTGATCGGCAGATGCAATATTATTTGATATGGACTGGGAGAGGCATACGGGAAAGTGGGCCCTATCCAAGGGTTCGAGGACTGGGGGAAGTAGAGGCTCTATAGTGGAGATGTGAGGTTCCTGCTGTCTTAGGGTTCAAAAAGACAATGGATAGTTAATGTTATCATGACATTATTTGGTAATTGGGTTAACTTTGAAAAGTCCTTTTGTTAGGGTTTGCTGTACAGTCCCCAGTATCTTGTATATAGCTGTGCTCTTTGTTGCTTCTGATCTACTTGGTCTAGGCTTTTGAGAGAGTCTGCATATCAATTACACAGCCTATATATTAAAAAGAGTCAGTCTGTGTTTTAAAAACCTTCGAGACATACAATTAATTTTCCCCCTCTCATATTAATTAACTAGTGATTTATATGACTACATTTTACTAGGAATGTACCACTTTATCTCACCAGAAACAAAAATCAACTCCAAATGGATCAAAGACCCAGATGTCAGACCAGAAACAATCAAATACTTAGAGGAAAACATTGTTAAGACAGTTTCCCACCTACACCTCAAGGACATCTTTGATGCATCAAACCCAATTGCAAGAAAGAGTAAAGCAGAAACAAACCAATGGGACTACATCAAATTGAAAAGCTTCTGCACATCCAAAGAAACTATTAAAAAAACAAAGAGACCCCTTACAGAATGGGAGAAGATCTTCACATGCCATACATCAGACAAGAAACTAATCGGCAAAATATATAAAGAGTTCAGCAAACTTAGCAACAAGAAAGCAAATGACCCCATCCAAAAATGGGCAGAAGATATGAACAAAACATTCACCTCAGAGGAGATCCAAAAGGCTAACAAACATGAAAAACTGCTCTAGGTCACTGATTGTCAGAGAAATGCAAATTAAGACAACACTAAGTTACCACCTCACTCCTGTAAGAATGGCATACATCAAAAAGGACAGCAGAAACAAATGCTGGATAGGTTGTGGGGATAGAGGAACCCTTTTACATTGCTGGTGGGAATGTAAATTGGTACAGCCTCTGTGGAGAGCAGTCTGGAAAACTCTCAGAAGGCTAGACATGGACCTTCCATATGATCCAGTAATTCCTCTCCTGGGCTTATACCCCAGGACTCCATAAAACCCAAGCAAAAAGAGGTGTGTACTCCTATGTTCATAGCAGCACAATTCATAATAGCTAAAACCTGGAAGCAACCCAGGTGCCCAACAACAGATGAGTGGCTGAGAAAGCTGTGGTATATATACACAATGGAATACTATGCAGCTATCAAGAACAATGAACCCACCTTCTCTGACCCATCTTGGACAGAGCTAGAAGGAATTATGTTAAGTGAGCTAAGTCAGAAAGCTAAAGATGAGTATGGGATGGTCCCACTCATCAACAGAAGTTGAGTAAGAAGATCTGAAAGGGAAACTAAAAGCAGGACCTGATCAAATTGTAAGTAGGGCACCAAAGTAAAAACCCTGTGGTGAGGGGTAGACATGCAGCTTCCTGGGCCAGTGGGGGGCGGGAGTGGGTGGGAGGGACGGGTCACAGTCTTTTGGTGGTGGGAATGGTGTTTAAGTACCAGAGTTCTATATCCCATCCCTTCCATTGCAGGCTTGACTATTCTTTATCCTTCTGGGAGTATGGATCAAAGACCTTTATGCGAGCAGAAGATGGAAGGTCTGGCTTCTGTAATTGCTTCTCCACTGGGCATGGGTGTTGACTGGTTGATCCATACCCCAAGCCTGTTTCTCTTTCCCTAGTGGGGGAGGGCTCTGGAGATATGGGGTTCCAGGACACATTGGTAAGATCATCTGCCCAGGGAAGTCAGGTTGGCGTCATGGTAGTATCTGTAACTTGGTGGCTGAAACGCATTAAGATATAAAGCATAACAATTTGTTTAATAATCAGGAACCTAAAGGTATATATATATATATATATATATATATATATATATATATATATATATATATGGAAGTAAAGCAGATGAGATTTGAGGTATTTATGTTCGAAGGAGCTAGGAAATCTGTTTTAGGTATATTTCAATGGGCCCATGACTTTGATATTTTTTGCCAGACCCTGATAAAGTACTTAATCAAATAGTTTCTACTTAGACCTAGATACTCTCCTCACCTACTTCCTATTTAACTTCCCTCAATCATTCTAAGTCTAACCCTGTTAGGTAAAGTAAAGACTACAAAATCTGGATAAGGGCAAGAGACTGGCATACTTCAATGATGGCCCTTTTGGTCACCACCAGGCCACCCCATCATCTAGGGCCCCAATCAGGGAATCCTGGGATTCTCACACAAATATGATGGACCCAGACCTCTAACAGATCCCTCTCCCCACCATCACTGGTCATCTCCACCAGGATCAACATCATAAACCCTCTTGTGGGCCTCTACAGGACCTTGCCCTCAATGTAGAACAACAGTTGTAGAAATTACCCCATTCTCTGGTGGGAGGCTGATTCAGCATACTCACTACTTGAGGAAGACTGGCTCTGAAATGAATGCAGCCTAGAATGTTCTTAGCTGTTACCATGGAATATGAGCTTAGACTGACAGGAATTCAGAGGTTGCAAATGCTCCTGTGCTAAATATGAATAGACATGGGCCCTGGGTCAGATCGATGGGGTTTACAGTTAATGGTATTTATATACTTTCCCCATATTTGGGATCTTCTCTCTGCCCTGATCCAGCTTTCTATTACTATCCCCAATTCTAATACCATCTTCCCAGATAATACTCCTAGCCCATTTGCTTGTTAGCTATCAGGATCAGGCAAAAATTAGTAAAGTCATGGTTCTCTTGGATTTTTTTAAATTTATTTATAAAATGAAAATATCACCAAGACAATAGGATAAGAGGGATACAATTCCACACAATTTCCACTACCAAAGTTCTATATCCTATTCCCTCCCTTGAAAGCTTTCCTGTTTGTTAGCCCTCTGGGAGCATGCACCCAGGATCATTATGGCGTGCAAAAGGTGTGTTGTTACTTTAACTTAAAGGGGGCTTAGGGCTGCATGTAAAGGATTCACAGCTGGGAGCTGAGAACATTTTTAAACAATAGAGGCTTTATTTGGGCTGATAGCTAGGTGCTGCAAACAAATGGCTCCATTTAAGGTAAAGTAAAAGAGAGGGTTAATCAATAAAATCACTGAGAATGTGAGGAAAGAAGTCTAGCTTAAAGTTCAAAGTCCGAAAACTAGTTACCCAAGATCACCATGTGGAAAGACCAGGATCAATCTGGAGTCACAGGTGGAGGTCATAGGATCAAGAGCAAGCACTGCTTCAAGTCCCTGCTTTTATACATTCCCTGGTGTGTCCTGAATCAGGCTGACATCATTCATATGCTAATTTTCCCAAACTCCCTTTGGAGTCATAGCAAAGGTGGAAGGTCTGGCTTCTGTAATTGCTTCTCCCCTGGACATGGGTATTGGCAGGTCGATCCACACTCCCAGTTGGTCTCTATCTTTCCCTAGTAGGGCAGGGATCTGGGGAGGCAGGGTTCCAGGATATACTGGTGGTGTTGTCTGCTCAGGGAAGTCAGATTGGCATCTTGGTAGCATCTGCAACTTGCTGGCTGAAAAGCATTAAGATACAAAAAAGAACAAATTATTCAATAATCAAGAGCCTAAAGGCAGAAGTATAGCAGATGAGATTTGGGGTCTCCATTTTGGAAAAGGCTAGTAGGTCTATTTTAGGTATATTCCAAGGGGCCCATGACTTCACTAGTTTTTGTCTAGCAGATAATTTGCAAGTGGACAAAAATATTGTCTGGGGGAGATAGTATCAGAGGTGGAAACAGGACTAGAAACCTGGATCAGGGAAGAGAGTAACTCCCAAATATGGGAAAAGTATATAAATATAGTTAACTGTAAACCCCATCAATTTGATCTGGGTGCCATATTCAGCACAGAAACCTGTTCAACCTTTGTACCCCTGTAGGTCAGAGCTCACATTCTGTGGTTATAGCTACGAACATTCTAGGCTGTACTAATTTCAGGATCCATCTTTCTTGAGTGGTAGAGTATGTTGACCCAACCTCCCTTCAGAAAATGGAACTGTCCTTATTGTAGTTGATCCACATTGAGGCAAAGGTCCTGTAGGAACCCACAAAGGGGTCCATTATGTTGTTCCTAATGGAGATGACCAATGACAGTGGAGAGAGGGATCTGTTAGATTTCTTTTTTATGTATATTTATTTATTTTCCCCTTGATCTTTTTTAATTGTTGTAGTTATTATTGTTGTTATAGCTGTCATCGTTGGATAGGACAGAGAGAAATGGAGAGAGGAGGGTAAGACAGAGAGGGGAGAGAAAGACACCTGAAGACCTGCTTCACCGCCTGTGAAGCGACTCCCTTGCAGGTGGGGAACCCTGGGCTCTAACCTGAATCCTTACGCAGGTACTTGAGCTTCGCACCACGTGCACTTAACTCCCTGCTCTACGGCCGACTCCCTGTTAAATTTCTAATAACATCATTCAACAGTGTTGGAGAATGATTTTTGGTTGGTCCTCACTCAGGCTACATAGAACCTAATTCTGTTTAAGTACCGCGCACTAACCGATTGCGCCACTGGAGCTATAGAACCTAATTCTAAGAATGCTTTGTGTGCCACTAGATGGAGATAGAGAGTCACAGTTTTGTTTTGTGTTTAGCAGTTTTTGAATGTCCTGTGATTCACTACGCATATAGAACTACCTTGTTATTTTTTTAAATATGAGTTAGCTCACTAATATTTAATTTATCTATTTCACCAGTTTTGCTATAATTCCTATAAAAGAGGTAGTATCACCATAATACACCTGAGGAAACAAACAGGCTTTGGGTTCTTAAGTATTTGGTCTAATGTCTCAGAGCTATTAAGCTGAGATTTCTCAGGCATATGGATGGTAAATTTCAAACATAATTTTTTCATAAAACATCTATAAGATAGTTTCTTATTAAGTTAGACATATATTTATCATATGACCTAATAATCCCAAATACCAGTACACAAATATTTACAGCAGCTTTATTCATAGAAAGTCCCAAAGTTAAAAAAAAAACATTAATATGTCAATAAAAAATTAAATGTGGCATGTTCACACTATTGAGTACAGCTATAAAATAAACTAAATATTGATAATATGCAACAGCATGGGTGTAGCTCAAAGGCATAATGCTAAGTGAAATAAATCAGATGTGTGAAGGATGGGTGATGGCACACCTGGTTAAATGAACATGTTATCATGCACAAAAACATAAGTTCAAGCCACCTGCAGGGGGAAAGTTTCATGATCAGTGAGGCAGTGCTACAGGTGTCTCCTTTTCTCTCTCCCTATCTCCACCTTCCTTCTCAATTTCTCTGTTTCTATCCAAAATAAATAAATAAAATATTTTTAAAATATGTATCTCATTAAATATGTTCTGTAAGAGAAGAAGAATGGAATAAAACATGGAGATTAAGAGAAAATCACTTCAGGGAGGACCATACATCAAGGTCAAAGCAAAATGGTATAAATATATAGAAATTAGACCAGAAACTCTAAAATTTATAGAAGAAAATGTCAATGAAACTTAGCAGGACTTTCACATCAAAGATGTATTTGGAGACTCAACCTCCTGGGCATGAAAAATAAAACCAAGTAAATAAATGGGATTACATGAAATTAAAGAGCTTCTACATATCAAAAGCAAACTACACAAGGATAACCAGGCAAGCCAAGCCTGAGATGTCAATGCTCCAACTCCAATAACCTTTGCTAACTCATGGGACTCCCTAGTTCTATTTCGAATGTCACATTCCCTAACAAAGTTACAGACTCTAGATTAAGAACAGGGCCTAACAGGGTATATGTGCACATACATCCATAAGTCAGAGGCAAATATGTACCTCAAAGTAAAAGAACTCAGTAGTCTGCTGTAAGTAGACTCAGACTCAATAAGTTCAGCAAGCAAGTAGAAAGACCTTAAAAAGACACCATAAAGTACTTAATCAAATATTTACTGCTTAGGTCTAGAAGCCCTCCTCTCCTACCCTTCCCCCCCCACTTCACTTCCCTCAATCACTTTAAATCTACACCTCATAAGATAAAAACTGGATAAGGGCAAGAGACTGGCACAGTTTAATGATGGCCTTTTGATCAGTTCCAAGAATATTAATTTTAATGTTAATTCTTCCAGTGTATGAACATGAAATAACTCTCCACTTTTTTTGTATCTTTTTCTATTTTCTTGAATAGCTAGTTACTCATAGTTTTCAGTATAACAATCTTTTGCTCATTTTGTTAGGTTTATTCTTAGGTGTTTTGTTGTTTTTGCTGCAATAGCAAATAGGAGTGATTTCTTTTAACCTAGAGTTTGCATAAAGGAATACAACTGACTTTTGTATGTTAATTTTGTAGCCTGACACCTTACTATATTGCTTGATAATTTCCAAGAACTTCCTACTGAATTCTTTAGGTTTTTCTATGTATACCATCGTATCATCTGCAAATAGTGACCTCTTCCAATCTGTATCTCTTTAATTCCTTGTTTCTGCCTGATTGCTATAGCAAGAACTTCCAATAATTATGTTGAAAAGTAATGGTGATAGTGGGCAGCCTTGTCTAGTACCTGATCTGAGGGGGAATGCTTCCATTATCTCACCACTGAGTATGATGTTGGCTGTAGGTTTGCTGTATATGAACTTCACTATGTTAAGGAATTTTCCATCTATTCCTATTTTTGTAGTGTTTTGATCATGAAGGTTGTTGGATTTTGTCAAAGGCTTTCTTTGCATCTATTGAGATAACCATGTGGTTTTGGTTTTTCTTTTCTTGATGGGGTGGGGATTGATCACATCTATTGATTTACATATATTAAACCAGCTTTGCATCTGTGGGATAAACCCCACTTGGACATGATGTACAATCTTTTTAATATACTGCTATATCAGTATGGCTAGATATTTGTTCAATATTTCAGCCTCTATGTTCATTAGAGATATTAGTGTGTGTGTGTGTGTCCCTGTATGCTTTTGGTATCAGGGTGATATTGGTTTTATAGATGGTGAAAAAGAGTATTCTTGTGCCTTCAATCTTTTAGAAGAGCTTTAAAATCATAGGTAGTCTTCCAGATTTATTTTTAATGCTTAAAGATAGGGCATTAATTATTATTGCAGTTATTGAAGAAGGGCCCACAAAATTGCTAAAAAGACATTTCATAGCTCTGACATGGTTGGACTTCTGAAAAAAATAAACAGTTGCAATAATCTACTTCTACCCTTTATGAGTAAAACTCATATGATAATCCAGTGGGTGATAGAAAAAAGGGACTTGCGGTAGTTGTGTGAGTAGTCTGCAGATACCTGTCATGAAAAGGTAAATGATTGTACCAATGTGTCAACAACTGTCTTGTAAATCAGTATTTTCTCACAGTAAAAATGACTTAAAAAAGAAATAAAAAGAAACTTCCTTGGGTTGTGTACTGTTTTGCCATATGCACACCCAGGTTTGAGCCTGGCCCCCACTATGATGAAGATAGCTTTGGTGTTGTGGTCTTTTACACTCTCTCTCTTTACCTCACTGCCTCTCTGTCTCAATTTAAAAACAAGTTACCATATGCAAGAACCCAAGCCCCTGCTCCCTAGCTGCAGGCGGGAAGCCTCACAGGCTGTGAAGCAGATCTGCAGGTATTTATCTTTCTATTCCTCTCTATATCCCCCTTCCCTTCTCAATTTCTCTCTGCCCTATCAAATAAAATAGAAAGAAAGGAAAACAAAATTTAAAAAAAAAAGTCCCAGGAGCAGTGAATTCTTACTGCAGGCACCAAGTCCCAGTGATAAGCCTGATGGCAATTTTTAAAAAGCCTTTCCATTCCATGCTTATGAATGATGTAAAGTTAAAAAAAAAGGGGGGGTTGGAGCACAGACAGAGGGGAAAATCTTTTTTCCAGACACCTCTATTCCCAACACAAAATGGTCTAATCTAAGAAAAAAGCAGAGTTAATAATTTTGAATAATTTATAATCTAAGAATATACTAGTCAAGAGAAAAAATAGATAATTATAATGACTTTCATGAGTCTTTTTTTTAAAACTTAATCATTTACTCTTTGTTTAAAATGACTCTAAAGCCAAATGGACTTCATTAAAAGTTAAGAGAATTAAACACTAGAGGATTTGCTTAGATATATTTAGACATAACTGGTTTTAGTAAGAAAATATCTCAATGATTATTTAAGTATAATGAAGATTCAGAAGCTAGCTCCTCCCCTACACACTGCTCTAGTTACTAAATATAATCTATGGACATGTGGATATGTTCTTAAAATTACAAAAATCTTGTTCTTGGGTGACATACATGGTGGACCAATTTCTATTAAAGGCTTTTCCTTCTTTGAAAAGATAGTTTATTACTCATATTTCATTTTTGGTAGATATTTTATTATCTTTATTTATTTATTGGATAGAGACCACCAGAAATTGAGAGGAAAGGGGGAGAGATAGAGAGGGAGAGAGACAGAGAGATACCTACAGATCTGCTTCACCACTCCCAAAGCATCTCTCCTGCAGGAGAAGACTGGGGACTCAAACCTGGGTCCTTGTGCATTGTAGCATGTGTACTCAACCAGGTGTGCCACCACCCAGCCCCTACTACTCATATTTCAAATGAATACCCTCTGAGACAACACTTAAGACATGTTAGCCAAGTCTTGTGATTTATTAGATACTCATGCCAGATGTTAATGAGATCACCACATATCTTGAGTCTCAGAATTGGCTTTCAAATTTTGGGGATGTCATTAGACCACAGATAAAATTTCTGATAAATAAAATAAAAAAGGGCCAGGTGGTGGTGCACCTGGCTGAGTACATGTTATAATGCTTAAGGACCAAGGTTCAAGCCTCAGGTCCCCACCTGCAGGGGGAAAGTTTTGTGAGTGGTGAAGCAGTGTTGCAGGTGGCTCTCTCTTTTTCTCCCTCTACCACCCCTTCCCTTTTGATTTCTGGCGGTCTCTATCCAATAAAGATAATTTTAAAAATAAAAAGAAATAAAAAACACCACTTTCTTAAAGTTGGTTATTGTGCATGGACAGTAGGGGAAAGTAAGAAGGACTCAAGTACAGATGCAACACTATCTTGACCATGGGTATAAATCTGTGTGATGGACCCACACAGAATTGCTCAGTACCGACATGCCTTAGGAAAGAGTTATGAACTGCTATTTAGATCTGTAGAGTATACAGGCTCTTGAGTGAACCCCAAGGAGAGTGTGGTAGGGAGTGTGGTGGGGAGAGACACAGGAACTGAACACTGTACTCTTGTGGCAGCAGGGAAGCCAACCAAATTATAAGGTGTCCCAGCTGCCAAAGGAACCCTAGTGAATGAGGTGAGACTATCTTGCAGCTGGAAAAAGTGACTTTGATCTCATTTTCCACTTTCAGGAAATAGTCTCATAAAAGCAGAAAGGTCTGGGGTCCCTTCCTCAGCCCCTCCCCACAAATTAAGACTCTACTTAAGGGATATCAGATATCAGTACACTATATCACTTCTTCAAGCCCAGTATCACTGCTGACCAACAACAGAAGCCAAAATAGATGGATGAAAATAGGATAGCATAATGGTTATGCAAAGAAACTATCATAACTGAAGCTCCCAAGTCCCAGGTCTAATACCTTATAACACCATAAGCCAGAGTCAATCAGTGCTCTTGTAAAAAAATAAAAATAAAAATAAATCAAAACAGCACTCAAACACTTGATGCATATCCAGTAGAGCTATCAGAAAAAGAGTTTGGGGAATAAATTATCAGTAAATCTGAAGACGTGAAAATCTCTCAAGTTAATATGGAGAAATGGATTAAAGAAGAAAGCTATGTTCTCAAAATATTCACTCAATAGGAAAATGGAAAACATGAAAAGAAATCTACAGCATGAAGAAAATTTTTAATGCATTCCAGTCTCCAGAACTGCATGAGAAGGGAAGCATCAGAGATAGAAGACAACCACACTCTTTCATTTCAAAGTAGAAAGAGAAATGAAAAAAGGTTTAAGAAAAATGAAGCAGCTCTTTGGGAGATTAAAAACTCTATTAGAAAAGCAAATATTAAAGAGACCAGGTGATGGTACACCTGGTTAAGCATACACATTACAGTGCACAAGGATCCAGGTTCAAGCCCCTGATCCCCACTTGTGGGGGGGGGGCTTCACGAATGGTGAAACATGACTGCAGGTATCTCTCTGCCTCTCTCCCTCTCTATCTACCACTCCCCTCTCAATTTCTCCCTGTTTCTATTCAATAATAAATAAATAAAAATATTTTTAAAAGAAAAATAAATCAAACATTAGAGTTATAAGGGACTCAGAAGAGAGAGAAAGAAAAATAAGCCATGTTCAAACAAAGAATAGAAAATTTTCCAAATCTAGGATAAAGTCAGGATGTAGATATTAAGAAAGTAGAGAGAAATCCCATTCTGAAACCCAAATAGACATACACCATGTGAAATTATCAAAAGCCCTGAATAAAGTAAAGATTTTGCCAACTCCTAAGGAAAAGAATAAAGTAACTTATAAAGTCAACATAGTCTGAATTGCATCAGACTTTTCAGCAGAAACCAGGGAGGCCAGGAGAGAATGGGGTGGTATATTAAAGTTGTTTAAAGACAACAACTTTAAGCTACACCACACACACATTACCTTACAATACTATCATTCAAATATGAAGAAGGAGATCTAGGCCAATCATATCAATGTGGGAATCCAAGTATTCCCTGATTATGGCCCCAGATGATGGGGTGGTTTGGAATTGACCAAAAAGCCTATTGTTGAAATGTGCCAGTCTCTTGCCTTTATCCAGTTTGTAGTACTTACATTATATGACAAGGCTAAACTTAAAGTGATTGAGTGAAGTGACGTGAGGAGTGGGTAGGAAAGTAGGGTTTCTAGGCCTAAGTAACAAATATTTGACTAGGTACTTTATGGTGTCTTTTTAAATTATTATTTATTTATTTATTTAAAAAGGAGACATTAACAAAACTGTAGGATAAGAAGGGTACAACGCCACACAATTCCCACCACCAGATCTCTATATCCCATCCCCTCCCCTGACAGCTTTTCCATTCTCTATCCCTCTGGGACTATGGACTCAAGGTCATTGTGACTTGCAGAAGATGGAAGGTCTGGATTCTGTAATTGCTTCTCCAACTGAATATGGGCGGTGACTGGTCAATCCATACTCCTAGCCTGCCTCTCTCTTTCCCTAGTAGGGTGGGGCTCTGGGGAAGAGGAGCTCTTGGTGGGGCCACACATTGGTGGGGTCATCTGTCCAAGGAAGTCTGGTCAGCATCATGCTGGCATCTGGAACATGGTGGCTGAAAAGAGAGTTAACATACAAAGCCAAACAAATTGTTGAGCCATCATGGATCTGAAGGGTGGAATAGTGCAGATGAAGTGTTGGGGTACTCACTGCAGACTATTGTGTACTTCTGCTTTCAGGTATATATTTTGCCCTGGTATATGGACACGTGTGAACATATGCTCTATCTCAGGGGACCTGGTCTATATCTAGGTTTGGGGACTTTATTGGGGAGTTGGAACACCTGGAATGGAATTAGAGAATACTATGAAAGGAAAGGTCTCACCTGAGTAATGAAGCTGAAGGGTTGCTATTCCACACCTGAGGTCTCTGGACACAGTCTGAAGTGAAGCATGCTGGGGTGGCACTCGTTGCGTTGATTAGGTTGCAATCAGCAGATGCAATATTATTTGGTATGAATTGAGAGAAGCATGCAGGAAAGTGTGCTCCACCCTAAGGTTCCAGGACTGGGGGAAATATAGGCTCTATAGTAGAAAAGTGAGGCTCCTGCTGTCTTAGGGTTCAAGAAGACAATGGATAGTTATTGTTATCCTCACATTATTTGGTAATTGGGTTAACTCTGAAAGGTCACTTTGTTAGAGTTTGCTGTATAATATCCAGCCTCTTGTATATAGCTGTGCCACTGGTTGCTTCTGTTCTACCTGGTCTAGGCTTTTGAGAGAGTTAACATATCAAAGACTCAGCCTATGTATTAAAAAGACTCAGTCTGTGTTTTTAAAAAGTTTGAGACATATTTTAAGGTCTTTCTACTTGCTTGCTGAACTTACTGGGTCTAAGACTACTTACAACAGATTACTGAGTACTTTTACTTTGAGGTACATATTTGCCCCTGACTTATGGATGCATGTGCACATATACTCTGTTCCTTAGGCCCTGTTCTATATCTAGAGTCTGTAACTTTGTTAGGGAACATTCGAAATGGAACTAGGGAGTCCCATGAGTTAGCAAAGGTTATTGGAGTTGGAGTACTGACATCTCAGGCTTGGTATCTCTGGATACAAGTAAAACTTGGCATGGAGGTACTGGTTACATTAGTTTAGTTGAGGTTAGCAGAGCCAGTATCACAAGGGAGGAGATCAAAAAGAGAAGCATGAAGAAATGTAAGCAAAAAAAAAAAAAAAAAAAAAAAAAACAAGGGCAACAAAAGGGAATAAATAAATAAAATAAATATTTAAAAAAATGTAAGCAAAGACCCAGGGATTCCAGGACTGGGAGAAATACGGGTTTTAGAGAAAAAGAGTGTGGTTTTTCCTTGTGTTAGAGTTTAAGAAGGCAACAGATTATTATTATGGCCAAGATATTTGGGAGGTTGCTTTACCATTGATATGATGGGACTATAATTCTAATAGATTCCTCTATTCACCATCACTGGTCACTTCCATCAGGAATGTTATCATAAGTCCTCTTGTGGGCCTTGCCCTCACTGTTGAGTAGCAATTGTAGGGACTGCCCCATGCTCTGAAGGGAGACTTGGTCAACCTACTATGCCACTCGAGGAAGACTGGTTCTGAAATGAGTGCAGCTTAGACTATTTCTTTCTGTGACCATGAACTGTAAGCTAGTCTGACAAGAGCTTAGAGGTTACACGGGTTCTTGTGCTAAATATGAGTAGACATGAGTTAACAGTTAATGGAATTTAAATACTCTTCTCATATTTGGGAGCTGCTGGGAGGTGGTCCTGGCTGGTTATTCAGGTTTCTTAAAGGGAAGGGGGAGTCGGCAAGATGAATGAAGTGAGTGACATGCTTTAGGTGCAGAAGAGAAGCGTCTCTGCTGTCTCTCTGCAAAAGTTTTAAACACTTTTTGCCTGGATATAGTTGACATCATGTAAGATTGTTTTCATTGACATCAAGGATACAGATGACATCATGCATGATTGTTTTCATTAACATCAACATCATTATTATTATAGGTATGTTTTCCTTAGAAATTTCCTGATCTCCCTTGAGTCTCTTGGGTCTAGGGTAGCCTAAATCTACCCTTGAAAGTTTCCTGGGTCTGAGGTAGTCTAAATTTTCCCTGGAAAGTTCCCTTGAAATGACCATCTGTGTTTTGACCATCTCCCTGTTCTGACCTTCTTTCTGTATGAATAAACATTTTTCCCTGGAGCTAAATCTAGTAGCTTTTCTTCTTTTTTTTTTTAAATTTAATTATTTAATTATTTATTTTGTTGCCCTTGTTGTTATAGTTATTATTGATGTCATTGTTGTTGGATAGGACAGAGAGAAATGGAGAGAGGAGGGGAAGACAGAGAGGGGGAGAGAAAGACAGACACCTGCAGACCTGCTTCACCACCTGTGAAGTGACGCCCCTGCAGGTGGGGAGCCGGGGGCTCGAACCGGGATCCTTCCGCGTAGCTTTTCTTCTTAAGTCATTCTTGGATGGGTCTAACTAGATCATAAATCAAGTTTTTAGTAATATAGTAAGCTGTCCACCTAAAGAAATCTTCTGTTGTAAAGTAAGCACACACCATGGGGGCTCTCTTCTGGTTAACCTTTGCATATATGAAAGTTCACTAACTTTTAGCTATATCAAAGTTTACTAACTTCTACCCATATTTCCTAACATTAGCTATTTAACTACACAACCTCTATATTCATTATGGATGTCTATAAGTGGGGCAGGGGGTTTGTTGGTGAAGGTAAATAATAGGGCCTCTTTATATTTAGATGGAGGTCACAGTCTGCCACTCATGCTACAAGCCACCCATAATTCTGGATTTTGGTCTGAGTCCAGCTAATTGAGAAACTGCAGAGGTGATAAGGAGCTCTTTTTCTGAAAGCCTTTCAATGGGTATAGCAGCTTCTGCTCTTAGGCCATTTTAGGTCTTGTCATACTCTATGCCATAATTGTTGTCATGATGTACTTTCCCCAGGGATCTTTTATTGTCCCCAGGTATTATTTGTGCATATCCAATATAGCCAGTAGGTCTTTAAATTATCAGTGCAAGGCAAATAGCTTCAATTTAGTCTTAGGACTTCCCGCTTTGCAGTTAGCCCTAGTCTGCTGGGGCTGTGCCATACAGCAGGCCTGACTTGCCTCCATCATTGTCCTCAGGTAATATTTGTGTATTTTCAATAGCCAATAAGTCTTCAAATTATCAGTGTAAGGAAAAATAGCTTCAGTTTAGTCTTAGGACTCCCCGCTTTGCAGTTAGCCCTAGCCTGCTGGTGCTGTGCCATACAGCAGGCCTGATTTTGCTCCTGCCATTTCCCCCTTTCTTTATTTTTCAATAAGACGGTCTCTAATTTCACTTAACGGACCAGATGCTATTGTACAGAAGTTTGATGATGAATGGAAGTACAAGAAGTATGAGTATAACAGCCAAAATAATGCCCATATTTATTAGAAGAGAAGTCTATGTTTTATTATTGACAAAATTAAGAAGCTGTTCAGAAAAAGAAGAAGCCACCTCTGAAGCACTGGTCCAAGGCACATGAGTCTGGCCAATAGACTGGACTTGTGTTTGTAAGTCTTGTAAATTTAAAGAAATATTTGTGGCAGACCAAAGACCTTTCAGGTGGTTTTCAACATTTTCCCATGGGTGGGTGGTATAAAGAAAGTAACAAAAATCTAAAGTTAGAGTGGTATTTAGTGGTACAGTAAATTTTGACAGAATTATCCATGAATGTGGATCTTTTACTCAATTATGTAATTATTTGGATTATGGATTTGAGACATTTTTTCATTCCCTAATCTAAACTGGAAGAAGGTCAGAGACAGCAATGCCCTATGCTATATGCACCTCAGAGATCTAGTGTCTACTATTTATCTCCTAACCTGGCAGCTGACAGGGAGCTACTCTCTGCCTTAATCTGGCTTTCTAGTTCTATTCTCAACTCCAAGACAATTTTCCCAGATAATACTTTTAGTCCACCTGCATGATACCTATCAGGATAAGGCAAAAATTAGTAAAGTCATGGTCCACATGAAACATACCTGAAAAAGACTTCCCAGCTTCTGCTCACACAAAGAACACTACTTTCATTTGCCCTGTTTCCACCTTTGGGTGTCTGTTTATTGAACAATTTGCTTTGTATCATACTACCTTTTGGCCACAAAGTTGTAGATGATGCCATCCTGACCTCCCTGGACAGCCAGCCTCACCAATATGTCCTGACAGCAACAACTCTCCAGAACCCTACTTCAGTTGGGAATGGTAAAAACAGGTTGAGGGTATGGATTGACCCACTGACATTCATGTTCAGCAGAAAAACAGTTACAGAAGCCAGACCTTCCACTTTCTGCTCCCCATAAAGAATTTTGGTCTATACCTCAGAGAGAGAGATAAAGAGTAGAGAAGTTTCCAATAGAGGGAATGGGACACAGAACTCTGATGTTAGGAACTATGTGGAATTGTACCCCTATTATCTTACAATCTTTTTAATCATTAAAATCATTAATAAAAATGTAAATGATAAGAAAGAATAAAATATTTTACAAGATATACAAAAACTAAAGAAATTTCCATTACCAGGCCTTCCTTGCAAGAGTTACTGAAAGGAGTGTCACAGTTATAACTCTGACAGTATCTTCCCTGACAATACTTTTATCCCACCTGCATGTTAGCTATTGGACTCAGATAAAAACTACTAAAATCAAGGACACCTTGGAATATAACCAAAGCAGATTTCCTAGCTTCTTCTTATTTCCATATTCTCTATTCTTATATTAGGTTGTTGATTATTAAACAATTTGCCCTGCTTTATATCTTACCACCAAGTTGCAGACACTACTAAGATTCTATCCTGACTTCCCTGGGGAGATAATGTCACCAATGTGTCCTAGAATCTCACCTCCCCACCACCCTATTCCACTAGGGAAATATAGAAACAGACTGGGTGTACGAACTAACCTGCCAATGTCCATGCTTAGTGTAGAAGAAATTATAGAAACCAGACCTTCCACTTTCTGCATCCCAAAAAGAATTTTGGTTCATACTCTTAGAAGGATAAAGAATAGGGAAACTTCCAGTGTAGAGTATGGGATATGGAACTCTGGTGGTGGGAATTATATGAGATTGTACCCCTGTGGTCTTACAATCTTGTTAAATATTCTTAAATAACCAATAATAAAAGAAGAAACATTTGTGGGCCAAATGTTAGCCCACCTCATTCAGTGCACATGTTACAATGTGTAAGAACCCCAGTTTGAGCCCAGTTCCCACCTGCATGGAGAAAACTTCACAAGTGGTGAAGTTGTGCTGCAGGTGTCTCTATGTTATTCACTCTATCTCTCCCTTTTCTCAATTTCTGACTGTCTCTATCCAATAAATAAAGATAATAAAAAAATTTAAAAGGAAACATTTAACTCACAAAAAGATTATATACAGTAAAATAGACCCAGAAACACAAGTTGTAGACATATGAGATAATTCTAAAGTATGAAATTAAAGGAAGGAATGTTCAAGGGGGCAGATGGGTTAGGGAGTTCTGTTGGTGGGAATTGTGTGGAATTATACCCCTCTTATCCTATGGTCTTGTAAATATCTCCATTTTATAAATAAAAAATAATAATAGGGAGTCGGGTGGTAGCGGGTTGAGCACACATGGTGCAAAGCGCAAGGACTGGTGCAAGGATCCCAGTTCGAGCCCCCGGCTCTCCACCTGCAGGGGAGTCACTTCACAGGCAGTGAAGCAGGTCTGCAGGTGTCTGTCTTTCTCTCCTCCTCTCTGTCTTCCCCTCCTCTCTCCATTTCTCGCTGTCGTATCCAACAACATCAATAATGACTACAACAATAAAACAACAAGGACAACAAAAGGGAATAAATAAATATTTAATAATAATAATAATAAAAGCTGTTCAAGCAGATAATGATGAGACAAGAATAGTTTTTTTAAAAAAACTTTTGACTGGGCAGTAGTGCATCGGGTTAAGTGTACATGGCGCAAAGTGCAAGGACCTTCGTAAAGATCCTTGTTGGAGCCCCCAACTCCCCACTTGCAGGGGGTCTCATCTCAAGCAGTGAAGCAGGTCTGCAGGTGTCTATCTTTCTCTCCTCCTCTCTGTCTTCCCCTCCTCTCTCTATTTCTCTCTGTCCTATCCAACAACAGCTATAACAATAAAAACCACAGAGGAACAAAAAATGGGAAAAATAGCCTCCAGAAGCAGTGGATTCGTAGTGTTGGCACCGAGCCCCAATGATAACCATGGAGGCAAAAAAAAAAAAGTCTCTCTTAGACCTAGTGAAAACTATAGTGGTCATACTTGGAGGAGGGAGAAGTGGAGATGCGGAGATGCGGAGGGGAATTGTGGTAGCTGTTGTGGAATGTAACTATATACCTTGGAAGAGATATAAATTTTTAGGCCACTAGTAAATCACTAATAAAAATAAAATTTAAAGAGAAAAAAATTCAACTATAAGATTAAAAAAGTGGTTACCCTAAGTGGAGGGGAAAGGGTAGGAAAGGTAAGTCAGTTATAAACAGTTAATTGTATTGTTAGGGATGGAAACTAGAATTCTCATGGCAAACATGGGGTGGTACATACAGATTTCGATTTAAAAGGCTGTATTCCTGAAACCTAGGTAATGTTATAAACTAATATTAACTTGATTTTCTGGAAAATAAATTCCGGCCTTCCCCCCCCCCCCCCAAAGTGTTAAGAAGTCCAGGAACAAGCAATCCAAAGATGATACCATGGATCAAAGATGGCAAAAAACTCAGGTTTGTTTCTATGTTTTTGGTTCACTAAGCTTGGTATGAGGCTGCTTCTCTTGTTTCAAAATGCCTGGAAAGAAGTGTTGTAGGCTATCTAATATAAATAATTGCTTATCATCTGTCTATAGTGCATTGACTTCCTAGAAGAATTTTGAGTACTAAAAGACTACTGCCCCTTTTTAATTATTACTAGCCAAATATGTTTAGAAAAAATGTTATTAAATAGCCCTCTGGTTTCTAAATTTTAATTGTTTAATACTCTGGCTAATAGAAAACTCTATTCTCATTTACCTAGCCTCTTTTCAAATGCTTATACATAACATTGTCATTTGGCAGTTCTAGTCTAAATCCATAAAAAGTTTAGCTTCCTCTGTTTCATCAGTATTTTTTTTTCATAGTGAGTGACCTTCAACAGAGGAAATTAACAATGCATAAAAGGAAAAGAGAAAAAGGGAGGAAAATAAATAAAGTAGTTGGTTGTCAAGGTTACTATTGAAGTCTGAATAATACTTTTACTATCAAATATATGTGAAGATGAACAGACTAGCTGATGACATCCTGAGCAGTCTGTAATTTCTAGTTCAAACTATACACCTGAACTCTGTGTTTGGACTAAGGGTTGCATATACTCATACATTAATACCCTAGTCTTTAAAATTTAAATGTATGATTTCTTCCTTTGGTTTCATCTCCTTGCCACCAACTTTTTTTTCTTTTGCCACTGACTTTTAGTCTAAAATAACTGGCCCTTTATTTCAAAGAAAAACTTGAGAATATGAAATTGATTTCATGACTACAAGGGAAAAGCTGTTCAAAAGTAGCAATAATGTTTTTACATACATGATTCCACATTCTTTTCCTCCATCAATTTAATTTTTTTATATTGTGGAAAGATTGTAGCTGTCTCAGTAACACAATTTTGTATCTTCCAAAATAGGAGCACACTTTGTCCAGTACTAAGTGTCATCGCCCTTCACTAGAGGGCATTGGGTATCTTACCCATTTTTAATCAAGTCCCCTTGCTTTTCAGTAACTGCATATCTGCACACATAGAACTCTTTCCCTATTCTGTTTCTGAAAATACACATATGAGCAGGACTGTATTTTTTTTCTTTTTTCTTTTAGTTTATTTCAACTAGCATCATCTCTTCCAGTTCCATTCATATTGGTAGCAAAAGATAGAATTCATTTAAAAAAAACTAATATAACCATAGGCCCTTTGGAATATAACTAAAGTAGACCTACTAACTATCTACAAAACGGGGACCCCCCAACTCTTCAGCTGAACTATTCCAGCCTTTAGGTTCATGATTAATCAACATTTTTATTTTACTTTATATGTTAACTCTTCTTTCAGCCACCAGGTTTCAGATGCTACCATGAAGCCAACTGGACTTCCCTGGACAAACAACTCCACCAATGTGTCCTCGAGCCCTGCTTACCCAGAGCCCCTCCTAACTAAGGAAAGAGAGACAGGCTGGGAGTATGGATCAACCTGTTAATGCCCATGTTCAGCAGGGAAGCAATTACAGAAGCCAGACCTTCCACCTTCTGCATCCCATAATGACATTGGGTTTATACTCCCAGAGGGATAAAGAATAGAAAAGCTGGGAGTGAGGCGGTAGCGCAGTGGGTTAAGCACACATGGTGCAAAGTACAAGGACCAGCGTAAAGATCCCGGTTAGAGCCCCAGCTCCCCACCTGCAGGGGAGTAGCTTCACAAGTGGTGAAGCAGGTCTGCAGGTGTCTATTTTTCTCTCCCCCACTCTGTCTTCCCCTCCTCTCTCCATTTCTCTCTGTCCTATCCAACAACAATGACATCAATAACAATGCAATAATAACTACAACAACAATGAACAACAAGGGCAAGAAAAGAAATATATATATATGAAAAAAAAAAGAATAGAAAAGCTATCAGGGGAGGGGATACAGAGTTCCGGTGGTGGGAATTGTGTGGAGTTCTACCCCTCTTATGGTTTTTGTCAGTGTTTTCTTTTTATAAATAAAGATCTTTTTAAAAGAATGAATCTTTTTCTTATAGCTGAGTAATAATCTGTAGCACATATACAGCATATCTTCCTTATTCACACATCTGTTGTTAGACACTTGACTTATAACCCAAGTGTCACACTTCACATTTGGAGGATGAACAATTTTTTTCCCAATCAGAATAGCTCTACTTCCAGTGAGCTGTCCAGAGTACTGAAATTCCTCCAGGTTTCAATTCTCTTTGATTCACTGAACAGAATCTCTGCTTCTGTCCTAGATATACTATAAATACAGCATTAAAACCTGTATTTTAAATCATTTGAAACTTTTCTTCTAGTTATAAGAATTAAAAACACTCATAAACACAAGAAAATACAAATAATTTCTACTTCATTTCCATTAGTCTCATTCTCCCTACATATTTGATATCATTCTGAGTAAGCAATGCAATCTGTACATTGTTCATTTTCATTGTGGCACATGTATTTACTATTATCTTATGCTTTTGAGTACAATCTTTTCAGTATATACATAATAACATTTTATCATGCTCTTATCCATAACTAATCCAATGAAGATTATGGCATTGGATGTTATTTAACTTTGTATGTTAATAGAACTATAACAAATGGCTTTGTACTAAATATTTTATAATATTCAATATTTATATATAAACTGTTTTCATAGAAAATAGAATTCCATATTGTCATTTACTTGGTAAGAAACACATTTAAGCATGATAAAAAATTGATAAAGTAGATAATTCCCTGTGATCCTTGAAAAGAGTATAAAAAGTAAAGTAGAAATAACTATTTAAAGACAGAAGAACTCTATGAAGAGAACAGTAAAACATGGAAATGAATGAAATCCTAAATAAATGGAGAGAAAGTAATCTCATGATTCATAAAATTCAGTAAAAATTCCTATTTCACATGTGCATATTAATGCATAAATGTGGACCTTTGTTGTAACCCCAACAGGAGTTTGGGACTACTAACATATGAATGATGTCAGCCTGAGGAGGTGCAACAGAGAAGGGAATGTATAAAAATTATGGGTTTGGAGCAGGTCACTCTCTTTCTCTGCGGCTTCTTTTCCTTGTCAGAAGCATCTCGACAGAGGTGCTCCAGGTATCTGCCATGGCTACTTCTCCTGGACCTGAACACTTGTAACTCTGCTAGCTGGTAAACTTTTAGACCCCTTTACAGCCACGAGCAACCTATACCTCAGCTGATAATTGTTTATCTTATGGGACTAAACTTTTGATAACTATACTCAGACTTTATGGGCCTAGTGTACTCTTAACCTCTGATGATAATTGCTTATTTTGCCTTTTACCTATTTCACTCTAATAAAACTTTCTATTGTTTAAAACTGTTCTCAGTTCCCCCTAAGTCCTTTTAAAGTTAAGTTCAACAGACTTTGACAATCTGATGACAATAAATTTTCTACAAAATATATACAGTCAACAATTCCCAGAGTATGATGTGAGAATTCTTGCTTTGTTAGATATCAAGACTTAAATAATATTACTGCCAATAATGCACTGATGATAACTCATAAAGATGTAAAGTAATAAAGAAAAAAAGAATCAAAAACACATATAAAGATTTTTAAATTTTATTGGAGACAAAGATTGTGGAATCAGTAAAAAGTGTTATGTCAGAGAACTTAATATCGCCATTCTCCAAAAATACCAATAACTGAGAAACTATATATACATACATACATATATGTGTGGGTGTGTGGGGGTGTGTGTGTGTGTAGTTAGCAACCAATTATCTTATTTCATTTTCCTCCAACCTCTTCTTTTTAGCATGATTCATTTCCTCTCTCAAATATATATACAGAAAGAGGAAAAGAGAGATGTTATATATAAATATATATATCAGGCTAGAAACAAGGAAGGAAAGGATAGGTTGTTATTAACAGACACACAGTGGGGTGACTACAGTTCAGACAGACCTGCTCTGTAGGGTCTCAGTAGAGTTTGCCACTGATTTCATCAGTGGCAGTGGTTAGAAAACACTCCCTGAAGATGTCACCAGCTTTCTCCTTAGAGGCATTTGCAGTATTGGTGCCAACTATTAGAGTTCCTCCTTGATTTCTCCCTCACTCTTTTTCTCTGGACCCCAGAATACCACCAGCAGCCAGAGTTAAATAATCAAGTGTATATAGAGACCAGTTAGAAAGCACTACAATTCCCAAGGTTGATGTCTTAGACTAAAGTGATTTTACCTGACAAGCTGGTTGCTTTCATAAAATACATTGAATATAAAAATGAAAGGAGTTAATTATAGCAGCAAGAGAGTTGACCATTAGGTATCCCATGAGGTATCAATAAGGAGGAGAGAAATGTGGCACTTTTATTTATTTGAAGTAATATTGTGTATGGCATTATATAAGTTTCAGATGTGCATCACTTAGAATCAGTATGTGGACATACTACATTAAGTTCATTAAACGTACAGTTCTATCATTGAAGATAAAATTGCCATCTTTATCCAAAAATCTCTTTTTACTCTTCTGGTAAAAGTAATAACTGATTTTATAGTTTAAAAGTTTGTGTTTCATTCTATTCAGGTCCACATGGGTCATTCTCAAGGACCATATTCTATGCCACAAAGACAGTGTCAATAAATTCAAGAGCATTGAAATCATCTCAAGCATCTTCTCAGACCACAATGGAATTAAACTGACACTTAACAAAAAATAAATAAAAAAAAGACAAGTATCCAAATATGGAAACTCAACAAAAGCTCAACACTACTTAACTACTGGATCAAAGAGGAGATTAAGGATGAAATCAAAATTTTTTGAGAATTCAATGAAAATGAAGACAAGAGCTATCAAAATATTTGGGACACAGCTAAGGTAGTACTGAGAGAGAAGTTCATAACTCTACAAGCACACATTAGGAAACGAGAAAAAGCTAAAATAAACAACCTAATTGCACACCTTAAAGACTTAGAAGAAGAACAAAGGAACCCTAAAGCAATCAGAAGAACTGATATAACTCAAGTTAGGGCAAGAAATAAATAGCACTGAAAATAAGAAAACCACACAAATGATCAATGAAGCTAAATGCTGGTTCTTCTAAAGAGTAAGAAAAATTGACAAACTCTTAGCCAGGCTCACAAAACAGAGAGAGAGAGAGAGAGAGAGAGAGAGAGAGAGAGAAGAGAGAGAGAGAGAGAGAGAAGATTCAAACAAATAGCATTGTAAATGAAAGAGGAGCGATCACAACAGACACCACAGAAATCCAATGTATCATTCTAGGCTTCTATGAACAACTATATGCCACCAAGCTAGAGAATCTATATACCTAGATACCTGTAAACTTCCTAAATACCTGTAACCTTCCTAGATACCTACAAACTTCCAAAATTAAACAAAGAGGAAGTAGAAAATATGAATAGGCCAGTCACAGCCAAAGATAATGAAAGAGTTATCAAAAACCTTCCCCCCCAAAAAAATTTCTGGACCAGATGGTTTTACAAATGAATTCTACAAAGTCTTCAAGGAAGAGTTATTTTCTCTAATTTTAAAACTCTTCCAAAAGTTTGAAGACATCAGAATACTCCCTACTGGCTTCCATAAAACCAACATCACTCTGATACCAAAAGCAGACAGGGATGCAACAAAAAAGATACAGACCAGTATCTCTGATGAACATAGATGCTAAAATATTGAAGAAAATATTATCCAACCAGATAGAGCAGTATATTAAAATAGAACAAAAACTACAATCACTTATCTGGAACCAGAAAACACCTAGAATTGCCAAAACATTCTTGAGGAAAAGAAATGGAAATGGAGGCATCACACTCCCAGATCTCAAACTATATTAGAAAGCCATCATAATCAAAACAGCTTGGTACTGGAACAAAAATAGGTACACAGGTGAGTTGGGCAGTAGGGCAGTGGGTTAAGTGCAGTTGTTGCAAAAGGCAAGGACCAGCCTAAGGATCCCAGTTCGAGCCCCTGGGGCCAACAATAGAGTCGCTACACAAGCAGTGAAGCAGGTCTGCAGGTGTCTATCTTTCTCTCCCCCTCTCTGTCTTCCCCTCCTCTCTCCATTTCTCTCTGTCCTATCCAACAATGATGACATCAATAACAACAATAATAACTATAACAATAAAACAACAAGGGCAACAAAAGGGAATATATATTTACACAGACCAGTGGAACAGAATTGAAAGCCCAGAACTAAACACCCACACCTATGGATATCTAATTTTTATAAGGGGCCCAAAGTATTAAATAGAGGAAGGAGTCTCTCTTCAATAAATGGTGCTGTGAAAACTGGGTTGAAATATGCAGAAGAATGAAACTGAGCCACTTTATCTCACCAGAAACAAAAGTCAACTCCAAATGGATCAAGGACCTGGATGTTAGACCAGAAACTATCAAATACTTAGAGGAAGACACTTTCTCACCTAAACCTCAAGGACATCTTTGATGATACAAACCCAAATGCAAGGTAGACTAAATCAGAAACAAATCCATGGGACTACATCAAATTGAAAAGCTTCTGCACAGCCTAAGAAACCATTACACAAAGAGACCCCTCACAGAATGGAAGAAGATCTTCACATGCCATACATCAGACAAGAGGCTAATACCCAAAATATATAAAGAACTCACCAAACTTAGCAATAAAAAAAGGAAATGACCCCATCCAAAAATGGGCAAAGGATATGAACAGGATATTCACTACAGAAGAGATCCAAAAGTTTAACAAACACATGAAAAAATTGCTCGAGGTCACTGATTGTTAGAGAAATGCAAATAAAGACAACATTGAGATACCAACTTACCCCTGTGAGAATATCATACATTAAAAATGACAGCAGCAACAAATTCTGGAAAGGTTGTGGGGACAAAGGAACCCTCCTACATTGCTGGTGAAAATGTAAATTGGTCCAACCTATGTGGAGAGCAATCTGGATAACCCTCATAAGGCTAGAAGTAGACCTCCCATATGACCCAGTAATTTCTCTCCTAGGGATATATTCTTTTTTTAACATTTTTAATTTTATTTTTTATTATTTATTTATAAGAAGGAAATATTGATGAAACCATAGGATAAGAGGGGCACAATTCCACACAATTCCCACCACCAGAACTCCATATCCCATCCCCTCCCTTGATAGCTTTCCTATTCTTCAACCCTCTGGGAGTATGGACCCAAGGTCATTGTGGGATGCAGATGGTAGAAGGTCCAGCTTCTGTAATTGCTTCCCTGCTGAACATGGGTGTTGACAGGTCGATCCATACTCCCTAGGGATATATTCTAAGGACTCCATAACACCCAACCAAAAACATATATGTACACCTATGTTCATAGCAGCACAATTTGTAATATTTCTCTCTTTTTATCCCCCCTCTCTGGGACCTGATAGAGTTGAAGTTCAGAGCACTGTTATCCTCTTCCTTCTATCACTTCTCCTCTACTGGGAGTATGGATCAAAGTTGTTTTGGGGGTGCAGAAGATAGGAGTTCTGGATTCTGTAGTCAATTTTTGCTGCTGGAATTGGCCATTGGCAGGTTGCTTCATTCCCCCAGCCTGTTTCAGTATTTTCCTAGTGAGGTAGGGCTCTGGAAAGGTGAGGTTCCAGGATACATTGAGGAGGCTGTTTGTCCGAAGAAGTCATGGTGGAATCATGGTTGTGTCTGCAACTTAGTGTCTCGCAGGTGACAGGACATATAGTAACACAAAATGGTTAATAAATAGGAACCAAAAAGTAGGGACATGGCAGATGAGATTGGGGCTATTAGGGTGGGAGAAAACTCAGAAATTCATTTTAGGCATGGTTCCAGGGATGCACAACTATGGTAGTTTTTGCTTGAATTTGATAGCTAGCATGAAGTTGGATAAAACCATTCTCTCAGAAAATGATGTTAGAGTAGAGAAAGGGACTAGAGAGTTAAATTAGGGCAGAGAGTAACTCCCATTATTGAAAATAGTCTGTGGATATAATTAACTATTTATCTCTATCCACCCAATCCAGGGTCCATATATATTTATATTTAGCACAAGAGCCCATGTAACCTCTAAGTCCTTATTGGTCTGAGCCTGCAGCTTAGTGAGTTGTGAGTTGGTCACAACTAGGAACATTGCAGGCTTCACTTATTTCAGGACCAATTTTCCTTGACTGGCAGGGAGAGATACTCCAGCCTCCCTTTGGAGACTGGGACAGTCCCTACCATATCTGCTCTATGATGAGGGCAAGGTCCTGAGAGGGCACACAAGAATGCTTGTGATGATGTTCCTGATAGAAGTGCCCAGTGATGGTGCAGAGAGGGATCCATTAGAGGTCGAGGCCCATCATATTTGTGTGGGAAATATGACTAGGGCCCCAGATGGTGAGGTAATATGATATTGACCAAAAGGGCCATTAATAAGTGAACCTGTCTCTTGCCCTTATCCTACTTTTGTAATACTCTCTTTGTCTGATGACCTTAGACTTTCCCAGTTGTTTAAGCATTGAATGTCATTTATTTAGCCCAACCAGAATTAATTTTTCAGGCTCTGTCTTCTTTGGGACCTTCTGTTAGGTGGCTAAGCCAAATTGGTCTAAGTTTAATAGATTAGAGAATTTATGGTACTTTCTTTAGGTACTACATCTAGGATTCCAGGTTTACTAGTTCTATGTATAATCCTATTAACTTAGTCTTACAAATCACTATTCAGTCAATATGAGAGGTGAAAAATAGATTGAATGTCTTGAACTTCCAATATTCCTTCAATCTAAGCACTTAGTTATTTGTAAAGAGCATTAAATGAAATAAATCATGGAACCTCTGGGGCTTTGCTTGTTTTCTTTCATGCTTCTCTTGATCTATACCATTTGATACTATATTTGCTAATATCAACCAAATAAAGGCAATCAAGGCCACCTCAATATTTTCACTTCAAACTGTGTCCAGAGATGAGAGGCCTACAATGTCAACCTTCCAAATCCAATACTTAGGTGAGAACGTTCCTAGCTCATAGGACTCCTATCTTCCATTTTGGGTGACACACCTCCTAGCAGAGTTATAGAACCTAGATATAGAAGGTATCTTAGTAACTTTTCTTCTCTGTCAATTTATGAACCAAGAAGTGAGAATGAACTAAAGCCATTTGTTAATGGAGCCCAAAGCCCAAGTGCTGGAGCAGTTCACATTCTCCATAGCACAATGGCCTCAAACAAAGGTTCAGGTGAATTGTGTTACTGAGGCCCAAACAATGATGTAAAATTATCTATGAGAAACAAACCTAAGCTCATGTTTACTTAAAAAGTTGTTACTAGACAACAGTGAGGCACCACTTCTCTCCTGTGAGAATGCCATACTTCAGAACAGCAACAACAAATGCTTGGGATATTGTGGGGGCAAAGGAGCCCTCCTGAACTTCTGGTGACCCAACCCCTGTGGAGAGCAGTCTGAAGAATTCTCAGAAGGCTAGAAATGGACCTATCATATGACCCTGCAATTCCTCTCCTGGGGGGTATATCCTGAGAAAACAAATATACCCAACTAAAAAAGAAAAAAAAATCTGTGTATATATGTTTATAGCAGCAAAATTTGTAATAGCCAAAACCTTGAAGCAACTCAGGTATCTAACAACAGATAAGTGGCTGAGAAATTTGTTGCATACATTTATAGATATATAAATAGAGTACTATTCAGCTATTAAAATGATGAATTCACCTTCTTTATCTCATCTTGGATGAATCTTGAAGAAACTATATTAAGTGAGATAAGCCAGAAAGAGAAGAATGAATATGGGATGATCTCACTCATAGACAGAAGTTGATTAATAAGAACAGAAGGGGAAACACAAAGCAGAACTTGGACTGGGTTTCATGTATTGCACCCAGTAAAGGACTCTGGGTAGCCACTTTCAGGTCTTGATGCACAATGGTAAAAAAGGACCTAGGTGGGGTATTGGAGTGTTTTGCAGAAATCTGAGAATTTTATTTGAATTTTTGTGTGTTCTTAATAGTTTTTTTTTTTTACAAAATTGTAAAATTACAATGTGTAGTTCCCCATACCAATGTTTTGTACCAACAATTGTATTTAATGTTGACTGTAAATTACCAATACTCTAACAAAAATTTTAAATACAAGAAAAAGTTGATATCTTCACTTCAATTGTATAGAATGCAAATAGCTTCTTTAATATGCACAAGTCTATTTTAAAATAATGCTATTCTTAAAAAAGACTAAAGAGCAGGGCTATATTGTCAGCTATTTTATTGTGTGTGGTGACAGTTGTTGGGTTAGTCAGTGTCAAACGTTTAGTGAAACTCCATAGTATTACTGCCATCCATTCTCCCTGTCTGCAGCCTGAAGGCTTCTTTTTTTATTATTTTTTTATTTAAGAAAGGATAAATTAACAAAACCATAGGGTAGGAGGGGTACAATTCCACACAATTCCCACCACCCAATCTCCATATCCTACCCCCTCCCCTGATAGCTTTCCCATTCTTGAACCACATCTGTCTTTCCTCTCCTACTAGCACCAGCATCACACTCTAAATAACCTGTAGAGACTCAAGTGAATGCAAGTTACTGACACGATTTCCCAAATAGCACTTGAGATCAGCTATCTCATACTTCCCAAGGCCTACTCCTGTACATTACTTAGATAATACTTCTGTGAAGCCCAGAAATACTTAGTTCAAACTGACAAATCTGGCCTTAGTCTGGGAACCCAAAAATGCTCAAGTTATAGAATTTAATTCAGGCATATCCCCCAATGATGCCCCACTCTCTGCCTGCACTTTGTCTTGACTTCCCCATGAGGTCCCTTGAGGCATATTTTGTACCTCCTCCCAGATCTGTAAATAATAAACTTCTCTATTTCAATTCCCTTGTGGTCCTTTGTTGAACCGTAGTTGGCCATGGGCTCTATTTAACAAATGCTAAATTAACCATCACAACAGTCACATAAATGTCTTTTTTTTTCCCTAAGAGCAAAGTGCTTAAAGAAAATAACTGCTCTCCAGAGGATTAATCTTAGGAATCCAATCATTAAAAACAACTGCAAACTTCAGGGAAATACTATAATATTTGCTTTCATTCTTTCCTATATATAATTATTATCTTTTATGTTATTGGTTATTCCTGACTCTGTGAAGATACACATACATGCACATAGTAGCAAAAAATACAGAAGAGTTTCCTCCTTGTTGAAGTAAAGTTTTGCGGGGAAGGTAGAGGCAGGTCAGTAACCAAGAAAATAATCAAATGACCCCCATATTTATGGACATCTAATCTTTGATAAAGGGGCCCCAATTATTAAATGGAGGAAGGAGGCTCTCTTCAATTAATGGTGCTGGGAAAACTGGGTTGTAACATGCAGAAGAACGAAACTAAACCACTTTATCTCACCAGAAACAAAAGTCAACTCCAAATGGATCAAGGGCCTGATGTTAGACCAGAAACTATCAAATACTTAGAGAAAAATATTAGTGGGGGAGTCGGGCTGTAGTGCAGCGGGTTAAGCGCAGGTGGCGCAAAGCACAAGGACCGGCATAAGGATCCCGGTTCGAACCCCGGCTCCCCACCTGCAGGGGAGTCCCTTCACAGGCGGTGAAGCAAGTCTGCAGGTGTCTATCTTTTTCTCCTCCTCTCTGTCTTCCCCTCCTCTCTCCATTTCTCTCTGTCCTATCCAACAATGACAACAACAATAATAACTACAACAATAAAACAACAAGGGCAACAAAAGGGAATAAATAAAATAAATATTTAAAAAAATATATATTAGTGGAACACTTTCCCACTTAAGCCTCAAGGCTATCTTTGATGATACAAACCCAACTGTAAGGAATACTAAAACAATTACAAATCAATGGGACTACATCAAATTGAAAAGCTTCTGCACAACAAAAGAAACCACTACCTAAAGAAAGAGACACCTCGCAGAATGGGAGATCTGCACATGTTATACATACCTCAGACAAGAGGCTAATAACCAAAATATATAAAGAGCTCACAAAACTCAATGACAACAACAACAACAAAAATAAGCCCACTCCAAAATGGGCAGAGGATATGAACAGAATATTCACTAAATAAGAGATCCATTAAAAATTACTCCAAGTCACTGACTGTCAGAGAAATGCAAATAAAGACAACATTGAGATACCACCTCACCCTTTTGAGAATGGCATACATCATAAAGGACAGCAGCAACAAATGCTGGAGAGGCTTTGTGGACAAAGGAACCCTTCTGCACTGCTCATGGGAATGTAAATTGGTCCAACCTTTGTGAAGACTAGTATGGAGAACCCTCAGAAGGCTAGAGATGGACTTCCCATATGACCCAGTAATTCCTCTCCTAAGGATATATCCTAAGGACTCCATAACACGCAACCAAAAAGGTATGTGTACACCTATGTTCATAGCAGAATAATTTGTAATAGCTAAAACCTGGAAGCAAACCAGGTGCCCAACAAAAGATGAATGGATGAGAAAGCTGTGGTATACTTACACAATGGAATACTACGCAGTTATTAGGAAAAACGAACCCACCTTCTCTGATCCATCTTGGATAGAGCTAGTAGGAATTATGTTAAGTGAGCTAAGTTAGAAATACAAAGATAAGTATGGGATGATCCCACTCATCAACAGAAGCTGAGAAAGAAGAACAGAAAGGTAAACTCAAAGCAAAATCTGAGTTTGGATTGTGGCACCAAAGTAAAAAGCTCTGGGTGGAGGGTGAGGGTGGATGTTCAACTTTACTGAGGGGAGTGGGGGAGGGACACAGATGTTTAGTGGTGGGAATGGTGTTAATGTACAATCCTATTAACTCATAGTCTCAAAAGTCACTATTTAATTAATATTAAAGGTAAAAAATGGATTGAACGTATCAAACATTTTGATGCATAGACCATAGCTCTGAGTATATATGCCTTCAATATAAGCACTTAAGACTTCATCAAATTGGTAATGAGACTGAATTTTAATGGTGGGCTCAAATTGCTAATATATATCTAATAATGACTTGTTCTTTGAAATATTAAATCACCTATAAGCTTAGACCAGGGAGAAAAGAAGCAACTGGTGGCGTCACTTTATAAAATACAGCTGTAAGTAAATAACATTAAAAGACATAAATTATGTTAAGGTCTTATATGACACAACAAATGCTAACTATGGAATTTTCAAAGTTAACCCAACTGCCAAATAATTTTTTTGCAGCAGTAACTATCTCTTGCCTTCTTAAACCATAAGACAGCAGGAAATTTCCCCATTCTCTATAAAACCTATATTTCTCCCAGTCCTGGAACCTCTGTGTGAGGCTCACTTTCCTGCATGATTCTCTTAATTCATATCAATTGATAGTGCATCTACTGCTCTCAATGCAACCAGTACCACCTTGGCATGTTTCATTTCACACTGTGTTCAGGGATGCCAGGAATGGAATGTCAACCCTCCAGCTTCATTGCTCTGGTGAGATATTTCCTAGCTCATTCCAGTTCAGGTGGTGTACTTCATAAGAAAGCCTCAAAACCTAGCTATAGACCAGGGCCTATGAGATAGGGCTTATGTACACATGTATTCATAAGTTAGGGGGAAAATATATGCCTTAAAGCAATAGTGCACAATAGTTTGCAGTGAGTCAATAAATGAAGCAAGCAAGTAGAAAGACCTATAAAAGACACCATAAAGTGCCTAATGAAATAGTTTAAATACCCTCCTCACCTACTTCCTGTTTAACTTCCCTCAATCACTCCAAAGCTAATCTTGTCAGACAAACTAAGGATTACAAAATCTGGATGAGGACAAGAGACTGGCATACTTCTGATGACTCTTTCGTCATTACCAGGTCACCCTATCACCTGGGGCCCTAGTCAGAGAGTCCTGGGATTTCCACACAGACATGATGGTCCTAAACCTCTAACAGATCCCTCTCTCCACTGTCACTGGTCATCTCCATCAGGAACAACATAATGGACGCCTTTGGGGGCCCATATAGTACCTTGCCCTCAATGTGGGTCAGCAACAGTAGGGACTGTACCCTTCTCCGAAGGGAGGTTGGATGACTTACTCTACCTATCACCCAAGGAAGATGGGTCCTGAACTTAGTGCAGCCTGGAATATGTCTAGCCATGATCACAGAATGTAAGCTCAGACCTACAGGCATGCAGAGGTTACATAGGCTCCTGTGCCGAATATGAGCCCCAGATCAAATTGATGGGGTTTACAGTTAACAATATTTGTATACTTTTTCCACATATTTGGTAGCTACTCTCTTCCCTGATCCATTTTTCTAGTACTTTTTCCAACTATGACATTATCTCCCCTGACAATATCTTGGGTCCACCTGCTTGTTAGTTGTCAGACTCAGGCAAAAACTAGTAAAATCATGGGCCTCTTGGAATATACCTAAAATAGACCTACTAGTGTTTTCCTAATTGGAGACACCCCAAATCTTCATCTGCAATATTCCAGCCTTTAGGTTCATGATTAGTCAACTATTTGTTCTGCTTTATATCTTAACTCTTTTTCAGCCACCAGGTTCCAGATGCTACCATGATGCTAATCTGACTTCCCTATGCAGATGACCCCATCAATATGTCCTGGAACACCACCTGCCCAGAGCCCTGTCCTACTAGAGGAAGAGAGAGACAAGCTTGGAATATAGATCAATCTGCCAGCACCCATGTTCAGCAGGGAAGCGATTACAGAAGCCACACCTTCCACCTTCTGCACCTCATAATGATCCTGGGTCCATACTCCCAGAGGGATAAAGAATAGAGAAGCTGTCAGTGAAGGGGATGGGATACAGAGTTCTGGTGGTGGGAAATGTGTGGAATTGTACCGCTCTTATCCCATAGTCTTGTCAATATTTCCATTTTATAAATAAAATTTTTTTTAAAGAATAGGGCAGTTTCCAATGGAGGGGATGTGATACAGAACTCTGGTGGTAGGAATTGTCCCCCTTTTATTCCACAATCTTGTCAATTATTATTAAATAATTAATATAAATAAATAAATAAATTTAAACTTTATTGAGTGATACAATCTCATAGTTAAGAACTGATGAGAAAAAAAAAAAGAACTGATGAGAGAGGACAGTGACTGAAATTACACACTCTGTCCTCATGGACCTTTTTTTAAATTTCTTTACTGGGGGACTAATGTATTACATCCAACAGTAAATACAATAGTTTTTACATGCATAACATTTCTCAGTTTTCCACATAACAATACAACCCCCACTAGGCTCATGTACCTTTCAGTCTAACCCCAGTTTCTATTTTTCTTCGGCCTCGTTAATTTTAAACAAGTCACTGCACTTCATCCCAGAGTAATCTATAAAATCAGCACTCTGGAGAGAGAATTGCAGTTGACATAAGTTTAGCCCAATGCCTCACATGCACAGTAACTTAGTAGATATAAGTAATAATATTCCACTCAGAGACATCATGTCTTTATATAATGGTTTGTAAGTTCAAGTTATGGCAAATGCCAAGGTTTTAGGAAATTTAGGTTCTAGATCACAGAGATAATGCTTCCCTTCTAAAGAACAAGTGAGCTAGTTTTAATTCATTGACTATTTTATAATATTTTACCACATTTAGGGGCTGGGCAGTAACACACATGGTTATGTACAAATGTTACCATGTTCAAGACCTAAATCCTCACCTGGAATGGGGAAGCTTCATAACTCATGTAACAAGTGCTACAGCACTTGCTCTCTCTCTCTCCCTCTCTAACCTCCTTCCCTTTCAATTTCCCTATCCTATCGAATTAAATAGATAACAACTAAAAACCTTAAAAAGATACATTACATTTATTGATCAACTGTGTCAGCTTATTAGTTTGAGCAAATATGCCTCTCAAGAATTGATAACTTTAATTAAAGGGATACAGATTGAAAGAGAAGTTAAAACTCTACCTATTTTCAGATGACATAATAGTATACATACAAAAATCCAGATGGAAGCTTTTGGGAATTATTAAGAAATATAGTTAGATGTCAGGATACAAAATTAAAATACAAAAGTCAGTGGTATTCCTTTATGCAAACACTGTTGGAAGAAGAATAAATCCAGACATCAGTTCCTTTTACTATAGCAACTAAAACAATGAAATATTTAGGAGTAAAACTAAGCAAAAAAGTGAATGACTTGTATACTTAAAATTATAAATCACTATTCAAGGAAATAGAAAAAGACAAAAAGAAGTGGAAAGATATTCCATGTTCATGGGCTGGAAGAATTAACATCATTAAAATGAATTTACTACCCAGAGTCAAAAACAAATTTAATGCAATCCTTATCAAGATGCCAAACATTTTTTAGGAGAACAGAATAAAGCTGAAAATGTTTATCTGGAACCAGAAAAGATTTAGAATTGCCAAAACTATTCTGTGAAGAAAGAACAGAACTGGAGGCATCAGTTCTCAGATCTCAAATTGTATTATAGGGCCATTGGGATCAAAATTTTTGCTGGGTACTTGGACATAAATAGACACACTGACTAGTAGAATAGAACTGAAAGCCCAGAAGTAAGCACCAACACCTATGGACATCTAATATTTGACAAAAGTGCCCAGACTATTAAATGGGGAAAGCAGAGTCTCTTCAACAAATGGTGTTGGGAAAAATGGGTTGAAACGTGCAGAAGAATGAAAGTGAACCACTATATTTCACCAAACACAAAAGTAAATTCCAAATGGATCAAGGACTTAAATGTTAGACCAGAAACTATTAAATACTTAGAGGAAAGTATTGGCAGAACTCTTTTCCTTATAAATTTTAAAGACATATTCAATGAAACAAATCCAATTACAAAGATCAAAACAAAAATAATCCAATGTGGCTACATCTAATTGAAAAGTTTTTTCACAGCAAAAGAACCCACTACTAAGACAAAAAGACCCCTCACAGAATGGGAGAAGATCTTTACATGCCATACATCAGATAATAGGCTAAATATATAAAGAGCTTGCCAAAATCAACAAGAAAAAAAATGACCCCATCCAAAAATGGGGAGAGGACATGAACAGAATATTCACCATAGAAGATATCTGAAAAGCTAACAAATATTGCAAGTCCCTGCTCAGGGCGCCATTTGCTGGGCTAGCTTCGCAGGCGGGAGACAGATGACCAGGGACTCATGGCTGAGCTGGGAAGCAGTATCTCTTTATTCAAGTGGAATGCAGCACAATCTAAGCTATCTCTAATCACAATCCTAATCACCAAGGAGGGTGGAAACAGGATGTGACGTAAAGAGGGTGGAGTGAAAAGAGACTGGTGGAAATCAGGGTGACTATGAGAGGGGGAGGAGCAAAAAGACATCGTGAACCAGTGAGGATTAAACCAATGCCCTGCAGGCAGGGCAGTTCCTAGGTAACTGGTTATGTAAATAGACCGTAGGGATAAGCAGAGGGAAGCTGGCTTACTGCCCAACAAAACATATGAAAAAATGCTTCTCGTTGGCTGTCAGAGAAATGCAAATAAAGACAACAGTGAGATACAACTTAACTGTTGTGAGAATATTGTACATCAGAAAAAGTAGCAGCAAAAAATGCTGGAGAGGTTGTGGGAGCAAAGGAACCCTTCTGCACTGCTGATGGGAATGTAAATTGGTCCAGCTCCTATGGAGAGCTGTCTGGAGAACTGTCAGAAGGCTAGAAATGGACCTAACTTATGACCCTGCAATTCCTCTCTGGGGATATATCCTAAGGAACCAAACTCACCCATCCAAAAAGATTTGTATATACTTATATTCAAAGCAGCTCAATTTGCAATAGCCAAAACCTGGAAGCAACACAGATGAGTGGTTGAGCAAGTTGTGGTCTACATACACAATGGAATACTACTCAGCTATTTAAAATGGTGATTTCACTGTTTTCAGCCCATCTTGGATGGAGCTTGAAGGAATCATGTTAAGTGAGGTAAGTCAGAAGAATAAGGATGAATATGGTATGATCTGACTCACAGGTAAAAGTTGAAAAGCAAGATCAGAAGAGAAAACATGAAGCAGCACTTGGAATGAAGTTGGTGTATTGCACTAAAGTAAAAGTCTTTGGGGTGGGTAGGTGGGCGGGGGGTGATTTCAGGTCCTGGAACATGATGGCAGAGGACCTAGTGAGGTTTGTATTGTTATGAGGAAAACTGGGAAATGTTATGCATGTACGAACTATTGTATTTACTGTTGACTGTAAACATTAATACCCTAATAAAAGGAAGAAAAAAAAAAGAGAGAAGAAAGATCAGAAGAGAAAACACTAAATAGAAATTGGACTGGACCTGGTGTATTGCACCGAAGTAAAAGACTCTGGGGTAGGTGGAGGGGAGAGTTCAGGTCCTGGAACATGAATGCAGAGGACCTAGTGGGGGTTGTATTGTTATGTGGAAAACTGGGAAATGTTATGCATGCACAAACTATTGTATTTACTGTCAACTGTAAAACATCAATCCTCCAATAAAGAAAAAAAATATTGAATAAAACACTCAAAAGAAACAAAAACAGAATTGATAACTTGAATTCTATCAGATTGATACTCACCAACTTAAACTTCCTAGAATAGGACTAATCCCAGTTATAATTTTATTAACTTTTGTTTGCTGTTTGTTTTTGTTAATGAAAGATAAGAGGCGAGAGAAAACCAGAGAATCATTCTGGCATGTTATGTTGGGACCAAACCTTGTACCTCATAGTCTAACTTTATCCACTGTGCTACCTCTCAGGCCACCCAGTTACTCTCTTAAATAGTTAACAAAAATCCAATAGGACAAAAATTATTTATAATCCTAACTAATGTCTTCAGACTAGATGATTCTCATAGACTTGTTAGAGTTTCCTACCACTCTTTCTTTTATATTTTATTTATTTTAATGAGATACATAGAAAGAAAAGGAGAGAGACAGAGAGACCAGAACACTGCTCAGCTCTGGCTCATGGTAGTGCTGGGGATTGAACCTGGGACCTTGGAGACTCCAGGTATGAAAGTTATTTGCATGACCATTCTACTGTTTCCCCAGTATTCCTAAACTTCCACCTTGAGAAAATGCACAGTACATTTTCTTTCAGAAGGCAAAAATAAATTGACTATATACCTTAAAACATTGTTATTGATTGACTGAATAACTATCTACAAGACCATAGGATAAGAGAGGTACAATTCCACACAGTTCCCAACACTAGAGTTCCATATCCCAGCTCCTCCATTGGAAGCTTTACTCTTTATCCCTCTGGGAGTGGGGACCCAGAATCATTATGCGGTGCAGAAGGTGGAAGGTCTGGCTTCTGTAATTGCTTCTCCACTGGACATGGGCATTGGCAGGTTAATCTATAACCCCAACTTGTTTCTATCTTTCCCTAGTGAGGGAGGGCTCTGGAAAGGTGGGGTTCCAGGACACATTGGTGAGGTCATCTGCCCAGGAAAACCAGGTTTGCATCATGGTAGCATTGGCAACTTGGTGGCAGAGTGATGGAACTGAAGGGTTGACATCCCATTCCTGGCATCTCTGGACACTATCTGATGTGAAACATACCAAGGTGGTACTGGTTGTATTTATTTGGTTGAGATCAGCAGATGCAGGATCAAACAGTATAGATCAAGAGAAGCATGAAGGAAAACAAGCCAAGCCCCAGAGGTTCCAGGACTTGGAGAAATATGGTTTTATATAGAATGGAAAAGGTTCCTGCTGTCTTAGAGTTTAAGAAGACAATAGACAGTTATTGTTATAACCAAGTTATATAAGAATTTGGTTTACTGTGAAATCCATGGTTAGGATTTAGTGTACCATACAAGACCTTACCATGATTTATGTTATCTAATGTTATTTACAAATAATTGTATCTAATATAGTGACAAGAACAGTTGTTTCTGGTCTAAGATTATAGGCAATTTAATATTTCAAAAAAGGTCATTATTAGAAATGTATTAACAATTTAAGCCCAATGTTAAAATTCAATCAGGTTACCAATTTGAAACCTTATGTGCTTAGATTGAAGGAATATATACTCAGAATTCGGTTCTATCCATGAAAAAGTTTGAGACATTCAATCTATTTTCCACTCTCATATTGATTAAGTAGTGATTTGTAAGACTATAAGTTAATAGGAGTTTACATTAACACCATTCCCACTACCAAAGGTCTGTGTCCCCACCCATACCCCTCTATAGAGGAGCTGAAAATCTACTCTCACCTTCCATCCAGAGTATTTTACTTTAGTGCCATACTCCAAACTAAGTCAATATCTGCTTTAAGATTCCATTTCCTTTCTTCTTTCTCAACTTCTGTTTATGAGAGGGATCATCCCATACTCATCTTTGTCTTTCTGACTAATCTCACTTAACATAATTCCTTCTAACTCCATCCAAGATGGTTCAGAGAAGGTGGGTTCATTGTTCTTACTAGCTGAGTAGTACTGCATTGTGTATATATACCATAGTTTCTCAGCCATTCATCTGTTATTGGGCACCAGGGTTGTTTCCAGGTTTTGGCTATTACAAATTGTGCTTCTATGAACTTAGGTGTATACAAACCATTTTGGATGGGCATACTTGACTCTTAGGATATATCCCTAGGAAAGCAATTATTGGATCATGAAGAGAATCCATTTCTAGCCTTGTGAGGGTTCTCCAGACTTCTCTCCACAAGAGTTGGACCAGTTTACATTCCCACCAGCAGTGAAGAAGGGATTCTTTGTCCCCATGACCTCTCCAGCATTTGTTGGTTCTGATGTATGACATTCTCACAGGAGTGAGGTGGTAGCTCATTGTTGTCTTCATTTGAATTTCTCTGACAATTAGTGACTTGGAGCAACTTTTCATATGTCTGTTGTCCTTTAGTGTCTCTTCTGTAGTGAATATTCTGTTCATATTCTCTCCCCACTTTTGAATTGGGTCATTTGCTTTTTTGTTGCTAAGTTTGATGAGCTCTTTATATATTTTGGTTATTAGCCTCTTATCTGATGAATGGCATGTGAAGATCTTTTCCCATTCTGTGAGTGGTCTCTTTGATTGGGTAGTGGTTTCTTTTGTTGTGTAGAAGTTCTTCAATTTGATGTAGCCCCATTGGTTTATTTTTGTTTTAATCTTCCTTGAAGTTGTATTTGTATCATCAAAGACGCCCTTGAAATTTAAATGGGAAAGTGTTCCACCAATATTTTCCTGTAAGTATTTGATAGTGAAGACATTTTCTAATCTATCCTCTTCAAACATAACCATTCACTTTCAATCATCAAATTAAATCCTCTTATAAACATAATGTAAGTACAAAGGATTATTAAAGAAGTAACTGAACAAAAGTTAGTGGTAAAACAATATCTCTAAGGTGACAATAACTTGATTTCATATAATTTGCAGATAAACAATATTTCTCCTTCAGAGTCACTGGGAAATGCCCATGAGCTCCAGTATCAAGGGATATGATAGATTTGCCCACAAAGGGACTCAGGTTTACATAGACAAAGGAGGTTGAGACATGGGGCCAAAACTCAGCTGGTTCCCTAGTTAGTGTCCAACTTAGCTTCTGCACAGAGATGTATATTTCTGCATAAAAGCAGGATTCCAGAAGTCTTAACCCAGTTCTATGAATGTAGGAGAAATATATTCTCATCAAAGTAGAAGTGGACCCATCAAAGGTACTGACAGGTAGAGCTCATGTATTTTTCTGGTATACTTTTGTTTTTCCTGTACTGAATCTTTCTCTTGCTAGTTGAGGACAGGGGTTACAATCTTCTAGTGTATTCACTCAAGAATCAGTATAGCAACACAACCAAACTATTTGTCTTTCTTGCTGAGTGTCATATGAATTAACTACCAGCTTACAAAAGTCAGTAGTCCTTATAAATAAACTGAATGCTGGAATAACTGACTGGTTAATTTGTTGACAACTTATTAAGCTAATAGAATGTATCCCATTCATCTAATACCTGAATCACTTCCAGTCCTTTTATTTTTTGGCAAGTGAAAGTGATAAAACTTACAATTTTTAAGTGAGAGTGATTGTACTTTGATTAGTAATGAGTTTTTTTCCATCCCTTATAAGTGTGTGTGTGTGTGTGTCCATATCTTGAGGGAGTAGAACACATTACAGCTAGAAAAAAAAAAGTTTTTCAAAGTTAGGAAGAGAAGCTGGAAATCAAAAAGATCCATTTAATACTGTAGTACTTAAGCCTCTTTTTATGGTCTTCCTAAGTTGTTCTTGTTGAACATCTCCACTGAGGGCAATCAGATGAGTTCCAGAAAGAACTCATCTACCAGTAGGTTGTATCAATTATAGTGGCTCAGTTGGGAAGAATGAGAAAACAAAAAAGAAGCCAGAGAAGAGGAGGAGACATGAGGTGACAAGACAGGAGAGGAGAGGAAAGAACTGTAGCATTTACTGAACATTTCCTCTACTCATCTTCCCTACTCCTGGGTGCCAGGATGATTTAAAGACAGATTGTATGATCTGGGCTTGTGAATCTAGAGCCAGGCAGAATACATGAACAGAATTAATAAAGGAGTATATCAAAAAAGTCCATCCATTTTGCTTTTCCAATAATATCCATTTTAATTTTTTTCACTGCTGTTAAGTAGGTAGTGGAGGAGCTACTAGCTGGGTGATAAGATTCAGAGGCTAGACCTTGCTGTTGAAACCTTATTTACATATATCTGGAGGCACAGGAGTTGCTCATCTCTTAAACTGCATAAAATGCCATAGTTTGTGCATTTCTGTGGTGAAGAAGGGATTTGAATCCAGGTTTGTTCAGTTTTAGAGCCTATGCTTTTCAGCAGGCTTCTTGTCTTTCTAGCCAGCTCTTCCATATTGCATGGACATTCGATTCTCCATCTGCCTTTCTTTTTTTCCTTTTATTTATTTATAAGAAGGAAACACTGACAAAACCATAGGATAAGAGGGGTACAATTCCACACAATTCCCACCACCAGAACTCCGTATCCCATCCCCTCTCCTGATAGCTTTCCTATTCTTTAACGCTCTGGGAGTATGGACCCAAGATCATTGTGGGATGCAGAAGGTGGAAGGTCTGGCTTCTGTAATTGCTTCCCCACTGAACATGGGCTTGACAGGTCAATCCATACTCCCAGCCTGTCTCTCTCTTTCCCTAGTGGGGTGGGGTTTGCACCCAGGTAACCAGCAGTCGAACAACACAAAAGCAAGTGCCTTGGGAGAGCCAGTGCTAATTTACTGTGGGAATTCTCAAAAATAAAAGGGTTTTGTTTTTTCAAACAACTTTACTGAGATATAACTAACATGCAATAAACTATACATGTAAAGAATGCAATTTGGTGTATGATATCAAATGTATACATTTTGCATGTGTTATACACCTGTGAAACCGCCAGTACAAACTAGTGAACTCAACTATCAACACCAAATGGTTATTTTGTTGTTGATGTTCCCACTTGTAATTCTTTTTTCTCACCGCCCACCAAACCAGCCTCTGATATGCTTTTGCAAAGGACTGTACAAGTGGAATCATACAGTACTTAATATTGTCTTTTTAAATGATGTAGCATTAGGATCAAGCATACAACAAAATAATCTTATATATGTATATATTGCATAATGACCACCACAATATGACTACTTAACATTGATCACCACACAGTCACATTTTTTTTCTGTAATGAGGACTATTAAGAGCTAGTCTTTTCTTAGATACCCTCCTCACCTACTTCCTATTACCGTTCTCTCACACACTTAACCTTATCAAAGCAAGGACTGTAAAAGCTGGATAAGGGCAAGAGACTGCATACTTTATCGATGACTCTTTTAGTCACTATCAGGCCACCCCATCAGCTAGGACCCTCGGGGAGTCCTGAGATTCCCAAACAGACATGATGGGCCTAGACCTCAAATAAATCACTCTCTCCATTGTTACCGGTCATTTCTATAAGGAAAAATAAAATAGACCCCTTTGTGGGCCCCTACAGGACCTTGCCCTCAACCTGCATCAACAATGGTAGAAAATGTTCCATCCTCTGAAGGGAGGATGGACAACATACTCTATGCTGCACCTGAGGAAAATGGGTCAATACTGGGGCAGCATGGAATGTTCCCACTCATGACCACAGAATGTGAGCTCAGATCTACAGGGATGCAGAGGTCACATAGGCTCCTAAGCAAATGATGGGCCCTAGATCACATCAAATCGATGGGGATTACAGTCAACAATATTTATACCCCTTTCCCATATTAGGGAGCTACTCTCTTCCCTGATCCAGCTTTCTGGTCCTTTTTCTAGCCATGACATCATCTCCGCAGACAATAACTTGGATCCACTGGCATATCAGATTTCAGGCTCAGGGGCAAAAAGAAACAACTAGTGTAGCCACAGGCCCTTTGGAATATAACTAAAATATGCCTACTAACTATCTGCAAAATGGAGGACCCCACAACTCTTCATCTGCATTATTCCAGCCCTTAGGTCCATGATTAGTCAACAATTTGTTTGGCTTTGTATATTAACTCTCCTGTCAACCACCAGGTTCCAGATGCTAGCATGATGCCTATCAGACTTCCCTGGACAGACAACCCCACCAATGTGTCCTGGAGCTCCGCTTCCCCAGAGCCCTTCCCTACTAGGGAAAGAGGCAGGCTGGGAGTATGGATCTACCAGTCAGTGCCCATGTTCAGCAGGGAAGCAATTACAGAAGCCAGACATTCCACTTTCTGCATCCCACAATGACCTTGGGTCCATATTCCCAGAGGGTTAAAGAATAGGAAAGCTATCAGGGAAGGGTATGGTATACAGAGTTCTGGTGGTGGGAACTGTGCAAAGCTCTACTCCTCTTATTCTATGATTTTGTCAATGTTTCCTTTTTATAAATAAAAAAATTTTTAAAATAAAGAAAATAGAAACATGGTACCTGACTTAAAAACCAGAATATGTTTAACCTTAAAAAAAATCTAGTCTTTTAGCAACTTTCAAATGTACACACAGTATTATTATCTATATAGCCACTGTGCAATACATTATATATACAGGACTTATTTATTTTACAACTGGAAGTTTATACCTTTTGACTGCTATCACCTATTTCATCTGAAACCTCCCTTCTATACCTATCCTTCAATTAGTTATCTGTTCCCTGTGTCCATTAGCTCAGTTTTTTTTCTAAGATCCCATATAGCAGTGAGACCATGCTGTATTTTCCTTTCATCCTCTGATTTATTTCACTTAGCATAAAAAAAAATCTTCTTTATGCATCCATCCATTAATGGACACTAAGGTAATGTACTGAGATGACTTTTTAATTACAAAGATAGATATAAAATAGCAGTGTGAAAAATAACTGTCCAAGAGGCAACTAGGAAAACCTGTCAGTATTTGTGAGTCTTAAAGGGATTGCTTCCTCACTAACCAACAGAGCAAGACTCACTTGCCCTTAAGTACAAAGATGAATGAAAGGATAGCTTCTGGAAACTTTGCTCATTCCAACTTGGTAAGATATTGAAAACTAGCCTACATACATAGGTCCCATGAGTGCTAGTGGTTAGAAGCAATTGTACCAATTTAAGTCTGATTTCATTTTTCCACTTTCTGCCTGCAGAGCATGGGGAAATTGTTTAACCTCTCTGTGACTGTCTGCGAAATAATAGGGGGATTTCTCTGATGATAAACCATCTTTGAATTAGGGGAGAAGGGTTCTTTATCTGGAGACCTTAATTTCCCAGGTCCAGTCCCAGAAAACACAAACCTTTGGAAAATGTAATAAAAACATCTTCCTTTTAATGCATGCCAAACATTTAAGCATGCATGATAACATCACCTTTGGACCACTTTTTTTTAGAAGTAGAGAGATGGAGAAAGGAAGAGAAAGAGCAAGGGAAAGACAGTATGTGAGGGAGAGAAGGGAGAAGGAAGGGAGGAGGAGAGCAAATAGGAGAAAGAGACCATTGTGCCCTTGATAAAACTTCCACTGTATTGTGGTTCTCCTCTGTGATGTAGGGGCTTGAATCTGGGTCCTTGCACATGGTAATATACCTACCTTATCAGGTGAGTTATCTCTCAACCCTTGTATTCCTACTAAATCCTCTTTTGTTTCATAACTTTCCAGGTTTCCACAGTACATTGAGGAAGGGCATATAGAAAGTAATTTCTTTCCTGTTCTCTCTTCTTTGTCCTTCCTCTTTTTTGTTTCCTTCTTCCTGTTTCTTCCATTTACTGCTTTCCCCAAAGCCTGTCATTACTCTTAATGCAGTGAAGCTATAAGCTATACCAAGTACTTACTGAAAATTATTTTCTTTCCAATTTCAGACCTGAATAAAAAAATGCACTTCTCCATGCAAATAAAAAGCCTCCTCCTTTGAAAACCTTCATGGGTATTGAAAATCATCATTTCTCAGTTCATGTTCTGTGAGTAAGCTGAACCTTTCCTCAAGTTGCATGTTTTATTACTGGGTGTCCTAGAGTAGTCAAGGTATGGTGATCCTATCTTGGGAAAATCAAACCATAGTAATAGAATTTGTGCTTAGGGGATTCTCATCCATTAGACAGCTCAATGTTTTCCTCTTTATAGTGTTTTTGGTTTTCTACATCTTAATTGTATCTGGAAACATACTCATTGTCCTGCTAGTTCTATTCAGTCATCACCTCCACACTCCCATGTACTTCTTTCTGGTGAACTTGTCGTTTCTGGAGATCTGGTATACCTCCAACATTGTCCCCAAGATGTTGCTGATTATCGTAGCTGAACAGAAGACTATCTCTGTAGCTGGCTGCCTGGCACAGTTTTACTTCTTTGGATCCTTGGCTGCAACAGAGTGTCTCTTGCTTGCTGTGATGTCTTATGACCGCTACCTTGCCATCTGCCAGCCTCTCCACTATCCTAGTCTCATGACTGGTTCCTTCTGCATTAGGCTGGCTATCAGCTCTTGGTTCTGCTGCTTCTTCTTGACAGCAATTACTATGGTCCTACTCTCTAGACTGACCTTCTGCGGACCCAATGAAATCGATCATTTTTTTTGTGACTTCGCCCCTCTGGTCCATCTCTCCTGTATAGACACTTCACTGACTGAGACCGTCGCCTGTGCTACTTCTTCTTCAGTAACTTTGGTCCCATTTCTTCTCATCACAGCCTCCTATTCCTGCATTCTTGCTGCTATCCTAAGAATCCCATCTGGCACAGGCCGGAAGAAAGCTTTCTCTACCTGCTCTTCGCATCTCACTGTGGTTATGGTGTTTTATGGGACACTGATTGCCACGTACCTTGTGCCCTCAGCCAAGTCTTCCCAACTCCTGCGCAAAGGGTTTTCTCTGCTCTACACCATCCTCACGCCCATGTTCAACCCAATCATATATAGCCTGAGAAACAGAGACATCCATGAAGCTCTGAAGAAGTGCTTAAGTAAGAAGTCAGGTTTCCTCAGATGAAACAAAAAGAAAAATGCTGTCCAAGGGCTGATGAAATGGATCAATTCATTTAGAATCTATACCAAGAGACAGCTCAGCAGGCAAGGTGTGTGCCTTGCCACAACACCTGTGGAAGCCATAGTAATAAGATGTCTCTCTCTCTCTCTCTCTCTCTCTGTCTCTGTATATCATGTATATATGAAAACATCTGCCCAAAATCTGTGCAATCACACGACAATAAGTATATAAAAACAAAAGATACCTAAACCAGGAGTGACTAATGCAATGAAGATGACCAGATGCCTCTGAACATGTTTTTGGACACTACTGACTAATAGTCTTGAGTGAAATAGTGTTCTAGGACTGATCCACGCAGGTCAGATTCTACTCCATTATCTCCAGGAGACCTGGTATCTCATGTAAAAGCTCATATTCAAAATAATTGAGTAAGGTCAGTCACTCACTCATTTAAATATTAGTTGAGGGCCTGTTATGTACAAGACATTGTGCTAGATGTAAATGATGAAATAAATATTCAGCAAGACAAAAATCCAAACCTTGTCTCTGTTCTTACTAAAATCAAAGTCTAAAGTGAGAAGACAAATTAAAAGTAATAAGATTAACACTACCCACCTATTTAAAAGGCCCAAGCTCAGAAAACTGACAATACCAAATGTGGTGCCACAAACTCTCAATAATTACTATTGGAGATGTAAGACATACTTTGGAAGAGAGTTTGGAAATTACTTACAAAACTAAACATAATGTTACTGAATGATTCAACAATCACAGTCCTTGCTGTTTACCTAAAATAGGTAAGTGCTTACTCACACACACACACACACACACACATCACACCACACACTACATTAACAGTAATAGTAGGTTTGTTCAAAACTGCCAAAACTTGGAAGCAT